>NC_056739.1:26028929-26197236 GCF_019279795.1 Protopterus annectens | reverse complement strand
GAGAGTATGGAAGGGTTAGGCATGGAGTGGGAGGGAAGTTTGGGTTATGAAAAGGTTGGGGGGGTTGGAGTGAGGGATGGGTGCAGAAGGATGCCTTGGGTTAGGGGTAGGGGTGGAAGAGGAGAAGGATTTAGTCAGTTCAGCTACTGAGCCAGTAAAAAACGAGTTAAAGAGAGTTGCTATTTCAGTGTCAGTCTTATTATTGTCTGGACAGGGATTGGATTTTGTACCTGGATGTAAGAGTGAATTGATGGAATTCCAGAATTTTTTGGGATTATTTGTGAGGGAGGACTGAAGTTTGCCGTAGTAAGATTTCTTATCTTTTATAATAAGTTTTTTAGCAAGATTGCGGAGTTGCTTAAATTGCAGTAAAGAGGCTGAGTTTTTATTTTTGTTGTATAGTTTCCATGTTTTGTCCCTTTGTCGCATTAGAGTTTTAGTGTCTTTAGTTAGCCAAGGGGCAGAGTTGAACTTTATCCTTTTGTAATGGGAGGGGCTTGTGAATCTAGGATTTTAAGGAAGGTAGTATTGAAGAGTTCTAGGGCTTCATCTAGGGGAAGAGTGTTTAGTGAATCCCAGTTTGTTAGTCGAAGGGTTTCTGAAAATACTGAAGGATTAAAATTAGTTAGGTTGCAGAGTAGGCATATTGTTGTTGGTGTGGGAGCTGTTGGGTTTTTCGGTTAATAAAGGCTGGGAGATGATCACTTAATGAGTCTGGTAAGGTACCCGAGTTGGAGATATTGTTAGGGTGGCTGACTAGAATCCAGTCCAAGATGGACCCTGGAGGGTTGGTTTTGTTAGGTCTGGTAATGTTGTTTATTAGTTGAGTAAAATTATAAAGATTGATAGACTGAAGGGGAGTATTGTTATTAATATTATTCCACATATATATATATATATATATATACACACACACACACACATATATATATATATATATATATATATATATATATATATACACACACACAGACATCTATATATATATATATATATATATATATATATATATCTACACACACACACATATATATATGCACACACACACACACACACACACACACACATATATATATGCACACACACACACACACATATATATATATATATATATATATATATATATATATATACATATCTCAAATCTCACCTGTTCTCTCATCTATCTTCTAAATGGGAATGCTCTTGTCATGCTGCAACTTAAGCACCCCCAACTTAATTACCCCTCTAACCCTATCTCTTTCTCCTCTCTATTGTATTCATCACTTATATCCCATACCTTCTCTATGGGCATCTATTCACCAACACTGATGTGCTACTATTTTCCAGTACTTGTATGCTTATAGTTTAATACTCAATGTATAAGAAGATTCACTCCCTATGATGCAATACTGTTTCCAGTACCTTTATGCTTATTTTTCAGTTCTCAATGTATACCTAACTTACTATGTTCAATGACTCTGTTTTATATTCAGTGTACTTTATTTTCAATAATTATGTTTATCTTGCAACATATAAATATTGTACCATTTTTTTTCTCTTGGAGCTTCCCTCCCCAGGCCTCCACAGAAAATAGGCTCTTCTCGGCCCAGAGGACCTCCCCGGTCATTAAACTGAAACTTTCTATCCTTAGTAGATATTTGAATAATTTGTTGAGCTCCCACACACTTGTGAGGCACTCTCTTTGGATTTGTAAATGCCTGTGTTAAGCACCATTAGCATTCTGTAGAAACAGGCAACTGGACATAACATTTGTTCATCTGTCTGAAGTATTGTTCTCTCCAAGCTGTAATTACCAGGCACCAGCACTCCCTGCTGCAAGTTTAGTGACAACACATTACATAAGCAATGGAGCTACTGTCAGCATTTCTTGACTTTGCTGAATACTGGTCAATTAAAACACACAATGTTTTCAAAAGCTTTGGTACAAACCTACCCAAACAACTAATTATATTTTGGATTTGTCTTAATTCAATCGCACAAGCTAGAACTTGTAAGCAGGCTATTGCTCTTAGGCCTTGCTTACATTTGATTTTATTCTCCTATCACTTGTGCTGAGACAAAGTACTGCTGCTGTGTTTTGCTGAAATAGCATTTGTCTTGGTTTAGCTTTAAACAAGAAATGTTGATAATCTGCAGCATTGACTCTAACCTCAAATCATGCATCTCTTTATTGGGATCAAAAACCAGGATGTCATCCATAAAACCACAACCTTCATCTAACCAGCTGTACAAGTCAATCATTTTTTTTCACTGAAAGATTTCAGGTTATAACATATAGTAGCCTTTTAATCAGAAGCTACTCATAGGGCTAATAAAGGTTGTCAGCTTTTTACTTTCTTTACATAAAGATATTTGCCAGAATTGTTTGGAAGTAACCAGCATGACAACACTTTTGCATTAATCTACCTTTCATTTTATATATTCTAGCAAGCAGAATGAACTCTTCTCACACAGCTGCATCACTGAGTTTTTTTAAAAATCAATACATATTTATACATATTCATACATCACCATTCTTTTTAATTACTGGAATCATGGAAGTACACCACCCAGATGGTCCAGTTACACTGATTTAACTTCATGGCTTGGCATTTACTTAAGCTCTGCCTAAATTTAGGACACCAAAGAAAATGGTTTCCTCACATGTGGTAAAGACAGAGAACCGCATTTTATTTTAGTTTAATTTTTACTGGTTCACAATCAAGATGGCCAACTTCAAACAACACATTCACAATGACTTCATTTATTTTGGCAGGTAAGCCCATTTTGCATGCCACAGCTTTTATCAGCTAATTTATGTATGGACTGTCCAGCACAAAATCCAAACTCAGTCATGTGCCACTTCCACACAGACGTGGGTAACTATTCGCCTGTTCACTTGAGTTTGCTTGGAGGCTGATGAATTTCAGTCTGCTTCAAGCAACAGCAGGCAGTTCAAGAAATTTCTATACATTTTGTGCACAATATCATATTACATCAGCCAAATCAAGACACACATTTCCATGAAGAGGAATTTTATTTTGCAATTCAGTTTCAGTGTAAGACACAGTAGTGACAGATAACCAAAAAGAATAATATTTTGTGTCATTTTTCAGAATCCATGTTTTAATTAGCTTTGTTTTACAAATGACAGAAAATGGTCCATGTCTTACACCTTCTGCCACAAAGTGCACAAAGCTCTGATTCATTCTGGTAATGGTCACAACTCTTACATTTGCTAGGCTTATATTCAATCTGCTACTGAAATATTTGTTTAGCTTGCCCATCATAATGCTTCCAAGGGAACTTGCATTTAATAATGCATTTTTCTTACTCGCATGATTTGCTACATTTAATTTAGCATTTGCCTTTTAACTGATTCTACCTGTTTGGCAATTCATATTATGTCTTTCTAATGTTAGATTAACTTCATCTTCTAACTTCTGAGGAACAGTGCATGATCAATTGTGCTGCTAAACCTACATTTATCCATTTCATACAGTTCACTTACAAAGACTTAATTAGCTTCACCCTTTGTACACATCTGTGGAAGCATACCCTTTCATGTCTTACATTTCTTTTTGGCACAAAATGTTCATCAATTTTGCTAATTACTGACTCGTATGTAACACTGTAGCCCTCTACCAATGAAAAGGAACTGCATATGGCCTCTACTTCATGGCCAGTAGCATACAATGATTTACCCAGACTTCGTCTATGTCTAATTTGGTTGTTACACAAAACAGTGTGAACTTCTGTCTACGGACATACCAGCAAAAGAGTTTTGAAATGTCAAATGACTCTCATGGGTTAAATTTCATCATGTGGAAGAAAAGTGTTTCTCAGGTGAACAGTTCACAATCAATAACATGGCAATTTATTTGTAAAACAAAAAACATCGCTGAGCTTGTGGATTCATTCAAGGTGGCATGGCTCAGATCTATAGCTTATAAGGTATTTTTTTGTGTTTTGCTCATCTAGATGATCCTCATGATGGTATCACATCAGAGCATGCAACAGCAGTTACCTACACAGTGGTATTTATGAATCAGTCATGAAAAAAATATCAGGACACCCCATCAGTTTGATCCATCCATAAACATAGCAGCTTGATATAAAGGATGTAAATACTTAAAGCATCATACACCAGCTGATTATAGCTTCAAAATTACAATACATTATGGGATAGTTACCAGGAAAATCCCATATATTAGTCTTAAAATAGTAATGGCTGTTGCCTAGTAGCTTTATTTCACTTATCATCCCAGATATTAGCTCATTGGTCACCCTTATTAATGTGTCATAGAAGATTCACATAACTCTATTTTGGGCTCCAGGCTCTCCTCTCTTTATATAAATTCCACTGACCCTACTGAGCTATAAAGAAGCCTGCATAAAAATTAACATTTCCTCCACAGGTTCAACAATAATGCTAAGCATCACGGAAAAGCCTAGAAATACTGTTTACTATCATCTCCAATGTTAACAGCTTCAAGTTTCCTGTGAACCTCACAGCTCTATGACCTTCTACAGTACTAGATGACAAAGCCCCCCCCCCATGCCGGATACATTTAAGACACACCCGAACAATCATCCTTTGAAACTGGTTCAGAATTTGTTTTAATTACCATCACTTTCAATCCTTTTCATTAACTGTCTGTACAGTGTGCAGTGCTATTTATACATTTATGCACCTTAGAGGAGAACACAGCAGTGGTGGTTGGCATAACACTTCTCTTTCCTCACATACACACTACATGACCAGACACACACAAAACCCTATGACCACAAAAACTGCCTTCACATACTGCACAGCCTTGCTTACAGAGTTGGAGATTCATGATTTCCCTGCTCACCACGAAGGCTATCCTGAGCCAAAGTGAGGAAGCAGCATTATTCATCATTACTCTCTCCCAATGGACTCACCAAGTTGTTAAACTCCTCCATCTTCACCTTGCCGACCCATGTTGATAATCATATCTGCAGTGAATTCTGTTAGGACAGATGCAAAGTCACTGATGCCCACTTGAAGAAAACTACAAAACGCATTAAAATGTGAGGGTCTTCTTGTTGTTACTTCTCATTGTTTTGCAGGTAAACAAGTTCGCCTCTACCTTTTTGTCGGGAATAATGCCCCACGCCCCTACTATCTACATATACTAACTTAGAGGTTGCAAAAGATAAGTTTAAGGAAATATTGTATTGGAGTTTCAAAGGTAACTATGTTAGTATGCCTGGCATTTTGTAATTTTAGATTGTATATTTAAACCAGGAACACTGTTCACAGTCATTGAGCTGGTGTTTAATGAGCAAGTTGTTGACAATTATGCAGGGAACAAAATGGCAGTCCATCAGCATTCATGTTCTCAACACTTTGGGTAGTGCAGTGGACTGACTGGAGTTACTCTGACTTATTTGCTGACCAAATCAACTTTGCTTTATCTTTTGCCACTCCAATTCAAGCGATTTCACAAGTGCAGGTTTACAGTACGTAAGCATGCATAGCCAAGGTACCATATCCTTAAGGGGAGAAATATAACTATCCAAAAAGGCATTAGGATGCAGAATGGAGACCGAATAAGATGGCATATATTCAAACAGTGATACAAAGCAAATTAAAAGTGCCAGAAATAACAGAAACCAGGGGAGAGCAATATGCTTATATATAAATGCACATAAAGAACACATTGATCCTTAAAAATAAAGAAGGAAGCATTATAAGGAATTAAAACTTTTGAAGGAGACAGATATTGCACTCTACGGTGAAGAGATACAAGAGAATTAAACATTAAAAGTGCACAATAAGCTTTGGTCTTGTGAAAGTGTTAGCATTACCTGCTCCCTAGTGTTTCCTGAAACAAGTTCAAATAAACTGACAGAAACTGGTACTGATTTGATATGAAGCTAGCAGAAGATCTTAGTGTGACAGTCTGGCACTCATTAAAAAAAATAAATAAATGAAAGTCATAAAAAGCAATGAGCAATACCAAAAGCTGCCAAAATATTGGGATCATTAGCGGACTACATAACCAGTACTGAAAATGAAGCAGCAGCCTTTGTAGAAAGATGGAGTGCAATTCAATCCAGTGGTATCAAAAAAGGCATCACTAGAGCAAATTCAGTCCAAAATTCAAAAGCTCAATATTAAGTTTAAGAACAAATTCAAAATAAAAGCATTCAAAGATGATGCTGCATTTGATGAGATATATTTATAGATCATTTAATCACAATCATGACATAACAGAAAATTAAGGTGCAAAAAGAAAGATCTGTGAATGTACAGGCAATGCTGGAGAGGCTAGAAGGTGATCAAGCAGATGGGGTGAGTGAGTCACTTATCCAGATGGTGCTCTCAGGTTAACCCTGAAAGAGATAGTGACTATTAATATTGTTATTATTATTACTATGTAGAGTAATATTCAAGTGAATGGAGTAAAAAGGATTAGACTGTGGCATATATGTTAGAAAAGTTGGCAGCATGAACTGGTTGTAGCAGAGACGTACTAAAACTGAGGGGCAAATCGGATAATCTGATCAGATCCCATTGTAGAAGCCAGGCTGTCTTATCATACTCTGGTCAAAAAGGTTCAAAACCTTTATACCATCTTTTTCTTTCTTTCTTTTTTTTGACAATTACCCTTGATTCAGATCTGCTGCAAATGAACTCTGGCAGCAATGCATGGATGCCAGCTAAAGAAGTTAAAATTCAGGATGCTGTAACCACCATTTTAAGATT
Source organism: Protopterus annectens (assembly GCF_019279795.1). NCBI lineage: Eukaryota > Metazoa > Chordata > Ceratodontiformes > Protopteridae > Protopterus > Protopterus annectens. Next base: position 26,190,518 of record NC_056739.1, on the reverse strand, counting down.
TACCCATCCCCACACAAGAAGCCATCAGGTTTACAGATCTTCAGGAAGTGCTGAATGGTGTGGAAAGTAGGATTCTGAGGAAAGAAATGGTGACTCCATGCCTGACTCAGAGTAGGTGAGTGGTCCAATCACTACGCACATACTGGTAACCTTATAGTACACAAGCACCATACAGACAGAAGCCACAGGAAAGGTTGGTTAAACAACAACAGTTTCTTTACTTCAGTAAAGTATCGCTTTCAGCAAGACAGCAAATTGTAGAGCTAACATGCATAATAATATGGATAAGCTTTATTGTCACTCTGCCCCATGGGATATAAGCTTACACAAAACATTACCAATTTATATAATGGAATTCAATAAATGAGGTGCACTTAATGTAGAAGGCTACCAGTGTCACAATTTCTGTTTTTATACTTACTGGCTGGGAGACGGAATGAAAATGTGTGATGAGGAGGACACAGTGTGTAGATTATAAATGCCAATTACTCCTTAGAATAATGAATTTGTTGCAGAATATAAGGGGTCACTGGGTGAAGCTCATAGGAAATGTATGTGTGCTTCCTTCTGAGTTTGAGACTGCTTGTTGGTGATATGCATGGTTTTTCAGTTAAACATTCTTTTGAAATAAATCTGGGAAATTTACATAGGTAAATGTAAGTATGTGGTAAGCATGTACATTTTTATTTTTCATATTTGGAAATAAAAGGCACCAGATCAAGTACTGCACAACAAGGATAAAATAGGTCTGTTTGAGCAAAGAAACAAATAAAAAACAATAACAGTCAAACAGCCCATGAACAGGCATGCAGTAGAAACACTCCAAATATATAAAAAAAGAAAAATTATTTTATTACAAGTAGGTAAGCGCTTTTACTTAGAGCTTCATCAGACCATTGAAACAAGAGTGATCAAAACTTCATTTAAATATAACTCACCACCCAATCAAATACAATCAATTGCCACATACAACCATTTTAAAGTAGTAAAACATCTAATGAAATATAAACAATGAAATGAATGCTTGAAAGTTCAAAACTCAGTACATCTAAATATGTTTAACATACTCATAATAAATAGGATATCTACTAAAACTATATATACATAAGATTAGGTAAGCACCTTAATATAGAAATATATATAAAAATGTACATGTGGAAATTTCATATATGTATAAGCGTTCATAGAAGTATGTAGATAACATTAAAATGTAAAATTCATCCAAGTCTAAGGCCAGATGCATAACACTCCATCAGCCTACACTTTATCTAGCAAAAACTATATTATATTATATATAATAAATATATACAAATGAACAGACTGTTTTCATTTCATACTAGCAATGGATTAATACTCAATAAAAAGTTGATAACAGGGAATATATCATATATTACATAATTGAAGAGCCTAGACATTAGTATGACCATGAACTATTACATATGCAAGACTCAAAGAATTGTTCATATACCCTAAAATTATGGAGAGACAAACACTTAGGTATATTCATAACAGGCATTACTTTACTGTAAGCCTCCTAGATTTCAAGGTAGGTTTAATTTAGGCCCTTTCGTTTAACCCTTTCCCCCTATCATCTCTCAGCCTCAATATCCATTTAACTTCTCTACTTTCTGTTAGAGTCCTTATATCACCCTCACACACAGCAGATGTAATTTTATCAATCATCATAAAGCTAAAAGTATGTTCTTCTCCCATGGTCACAACATGTTTCGCTAAAGCATTATTCATAGACTTAATCCTAATGTTATAAATATGTTCCCTTATTCTGTTCTTAAACATGCGGTCTGTTTTACCTACATAGTATGACCAGCATGTAGAACATATGGCAAGATATACTACATGCATAGTCTTGCAATTAGCACTACCATGAAAGGAGAAGTGCTGGCCGCTGTCAGGGTGTATAAATCTATTGGGGGTGTCAAAGTGTAGGCTGATGGAGCATTATGTAGCTGGCCTTACACTTGGATCCATTTTACATTTTAATGTTATCTATGTATTTCTATGAATGCTTATACATATATGAAATTTCCACATGTACATTTTTACATATATTTCTATATCAAGGTGCTTACCTAATCTTATGTATATATAGTTTTAGTAGATATCCTATTTATTATGAGTATGTTAAACATATTTAGATGTACTGAGTGTTGAACTTTCAAGCGTTCGTTTCATTGTTTATATCTCATTAGATGTTTTACTACTTTTAAAATGGATGTATTTGGTAACGGATTGTATTTGATTGGGTGGTGAGTTGTATTTAAATGAAATTTTGACCACTCTTGTTTCAATGGTCTGACAAAGCTCTAAGTGAAAGCGCTTACCTACTTGTAATAAAATAATTTTTCTTTTTTATATATTTGGAGTGTTTCTACTGTGTGCCTGTTCGTGGGCTGTTTATTATTTTTATTGTTTTTCAGATTTGTTTATTGGGCTAGTACACTGATCATAAATAACCATTTCCAGATGCAGTCATGGTAAAGTACTGCAGTAGTAAACAGTAGCACAAAGATATGAAAAAGTATAGTAAGTAGCTACAAATAATACTTCCAACAGCATGGAGATATCAGGCAAGACATCTGTTTTACTGTTGAAATATTATACAAGGAGAATGTACACAAACAGTAATAAACACTTATGAAAAAGTAATGTACATATTTATAGGTAATTTGCATGCCGACAGACAAGAGATGTGTGACTGCTGAATCGTACAGAAATGCACTTTATAAGCACTTACATGAGTGCATGGATCGTGCTATCCCTAACAGAGCCAAGATGCCATCCTCCAAAAAATGGTAGCTAATCTGGTGGTCCCCTGCCATAAACAAACTCAACAACAGAAGAAAGAAACTGTTGCAAAAAGGGAGTAAAATCCCATAACTGGAGGAACTCCCTTGTCACCCTCAGTAACAAGCCGAGATCCATCATGAAATCCTCCAAAGCTAGTTACTAAAACAAAATTGCCACTGATTCTAAAAACAACCACAAAGCATTCTATAGCTATGTCAAGAATCTCAATGGCAACACTCAGATCTGCTCTGAGTTACAGCACAATGGCACTAAATATACAGAACCAACTGATATTGCAAACATCCTGGCAGATAGGCTCAGTGCTAACTTTACCCCACTCTCACCCCCTAAAAGACTCATCTCTATACCGGAAGAATGCAAAGTTCCTGTAATCATGGCTGCACTGGTAAAAACCACATTCTCCAAAGCCAAGAACACAGCATCCATGGGACCTGACAACATCCAAGGTTGTCCTCTGCACAAACTACAAAATGAACTGGCACGCCACCTAAGCACTATGTTCAATCATAGCCTCACATCAGGCTTTGTGCCCACTGAATGGCACACAGCAACTGTTATCCCACTCCACAAAGAGGCAGCCACCACAGACTCCGGGAACTAACGCCCCATTAGCCTAATGAGCCTGGTCTGCAAGACCATGGAACATATCATGGAATTTATAAACAAAGACATTGGTAATCTCCAAACTCTGGACCCCACCCAGTTTGGGTTTGTAAAAGGCAGATCATGTCTCCTAAACCTGATAAGACTTCTTTAAAGCAGTCACCAAAGCCATAGACGAGGGTAAGGTGGTTCACATAGCCTATCGAGATGTTGCCAATGCTTTTAACACCATCCCTCACTCTGGAATTATAGATAAACTCACTAAACTAGGTAAAAATCTCTATGTCACAAGATGGGTTGCCAACTGGCTCACCGACAGAAGCCACACTGTGAAAGTAGCAGACTCCAAATCAGACTTCAGACCAGTGACAAGTGGAGTACCACAGGGTTCAGTCCTGGGTCCTCTCCTGTTTGGTATCTACTTTTCTGAAGTACAGGCTAACACAAAAGGTCTTTGGTTAATGAAGTTTGCAGATGACTGCAAACTAGGAGCCAAAATCGAAACTCCTAACGATGTTGACATCCTACAAAAGGGCCTCACTGAGACAGATGCATGGTGTCAAAGCCATGGCCTGAAGCTCAATGCCAAAAAGTGCATTGTCATCCCTTTTGGTATAAACTCTGTACCCATGAGCTACCACATAGGTGGTAGTCTACTTAACACTGAAAGTGTGATAAGAGACCTTGGGACACAGGTGGACAGTAGTCTCTCCTTTGATAAGCACATGGCCACAATAGTCAGGAAATTCTTCTACATGGCACACCTCATCATGGTTTCTCATCCAGGAAAAAAAGAGGTCATTGTTCCCCTCTACACGTCACTCATTAGACCCATTACAGAGTACAACACCCCTTTTGGTATGTACCTCACAAGACATCAACAACAACTGGAAAGGCTGCAGAAATACCTCACAAAGAGGATTACCGGCCTCAAACAGATGCCCTACGGAGACCATCTCAAAAACTCCAGCTTTACTCCATCGCATATTGTCTACTCAGAAACGATCTCTGTCTAACATACAAAGCTATGTTAAACCCAGAGCTGTTGGACATGCTCCACTTAAAGAAATCCCAATCCCTCTGAGCTACATGATCTAGGGACCTAAACCTTGGCACCACAATAAACAGAACATGCTGGAGGGATAGATTCCTATCCCAGAGACTTCCCATACTCTGGAACAAACTACCTATCTAGCTATATCAAACAAAGCTCCTCATCAGCACTCTTCAAGAAAAATCTTGATGATTGGATGGGAAATAGGAAATTCACCCCGTGGATCACCTCTGTGGCTCTGCTCAACAGGGACACAGGAAAATAATTTTCTTGGGTGACGAAAGCCAGGGTACCTTTTTGGCTAGGCTTATATAGGCCCTAGGACCAATAGCCTAGTACCTACCTATGAACCTGTTTCTAATGCAGTGGCAATATTAGGTGCTAGATAATTGGGATGGGGAGGGTATGATGGGGTAGAAAATAAAGGTGTTATTAGATGAGAAGGTGTGACATGATGGAGGAAGGGGAGGTATTTAAGTGCTGTGGTCTCCAGGGAAACAAGCAGATTAGAAGTGGCTGATCGAGTTTTACTTGTACTAACCTTCAAAGTCCATAATGAGCAGCATGGCATCTAGGCCTGTTGGCCTTGCTCCATAATTATGCACTCCGCTTGGGCTTCCTGGTTTTTCATATCAATAATAAACTGAGGTAGGGATCAAACTAACTGGACTATACGTTTACTGGCATCTCCCCCCTTCCACAATTGTAGGTGTAATTATAAAAAAATGTGCAGAACAAACTTGAATTTCAGTGCTGAAATTAACATGGTTAGTGAATACCTGATTTGTATTACCTGGGACTTCTGGGGCATGATTAAATGTTGGTGCAGCTGTATGTTGAATGGGCAAAGTTTTTCCAGACAATTGTGTGAGTCCGTATTTTGGAGTGATGGTGATATTTAAACAATTTTTGTACCTCAAGGGATGTGTTTAAGAACAGTAATGTAGCTGATCAAGAAAAAACATGACTAAGACAAAGTATTTTTTGAAACTTCTACTACAAACTTAGGACAAGGGCAGTTGAGGTGACCAGAGGGGGAAGAGGGGCACCGGGCCATGTTGTTATCACTAAATAATATGGTATATAATAGTGTGGGAAGAAATAGCCAGGGAATTGTTATGGCTAGGCTTTTATAGGCCCTATGGCTGATAGCCTAGTACCAACCTTTGAACCTATGGTACAGAGGCACAGGATTATCTGGGTGATGAATAATGGGGACTAGCCCACATGAAAACCACTAATCATAGGACAGAAGGAATGGCAGTCAAGTAGGCATAAAATTGTAAGTTTTTGCTTGGACTGATTTGTATGCAAGTATTCTAGTATTAAGTGAGTTCTACGACAACATATGGGATGTTTATTCTCATGATTTAAGGCCAAGGTTAAACTCTTAGTAAGGATATTTCTGGGAAGGTTGTAAAACGTAGTGGTTTGCTAATAAAGCAAAATTCAGCGTATTTCTATTGCAAAGGCTAACAAAGGTGATTATTATTCTAAGATGAGATTATTTAAATGGAACGTTAATAGGCTGATCAACTTAGGCAGGAAAAGAGAGAGTAGCGACATATTTAAAACAATCATGCCCTTGGGCTGTGGCACCTCAAAATATGCATCTTGTTGGAAATGAGCACAAAGCATTGCTCAAAGGTACTTGGATGAGGTTAAACTGATATCGGTGACAAACAACGGGATGTGTAAAAGTGTGCATTTTATTTATACACTAAATGAACACAAGTTTTCATTCTATTGCTGACAGCACGCACATATCCCACACACATACTTATCCTGTTTGATGGTAAATGGATCACCATTGCTTCCAAAAAAGTTATAAAACAGTTTTTAGGTTTTTGCTGCAATTAAAGCACGAGGCCTCACCAGTGACAACAATGTGCTTTGGCTGCCCTGATAGAATTCTCCAATTGTTGTTGAAAATACTACTAAGCTGCATACATTTCTACAAAAATACACCCGAAACAAATGGATTAATTTGATGACATATTCATACATGAAAGCAGTTATCACCAGTACTAGTTATCTCATCGCTATTAATTATTTTATACAGAAATTTTAATAAGATATCAGAGTTTTAAACATACCATTTTTACAATACTTAAGCCATTATTTGTAAATTTATATCCAGTAACTAGTCACTTTTACCTTACATCACAGGAGACAATTAGAGAAAAAGTTAGTAGCCTTACAAGAGGGGAAAACTATATATATCTATATATATATATATATATATATATATATATATATATATATATATATATATATATATATATATATATATATATATATATACACACACACACACACATATATATATATATATATATATATATATATATATATATACACACATATATACACACACACACATATATATATATATATATATATATATATATATATATATACACACACACACACACACACACATATATATATATAAATATATATATATATATATATAGAGAGAGAGAGAGAGAGGGAAAGAGAAAGTGAGTGAGTGTTAGGTTTTGCTGGCCAGAATACCTTAATAAAGACTTATAAAGTCAAAGGCATATGTCCTAATGATATAGTAACATATTTTAACATATTTCCAATGGACGGGTCCTCTTGATGTTAAGCAGTGCCACATCACTGCCACATGCACCATGGCTGACAGCCCAACAAAGCAAATGCCAACCCAATTCATCATGTTAATAAGGAAATATGAAAGTTAGAAAAAAGAGGAATAGCAAGCAGTGGAAAACAGGCAAGGGTGTCCATAAGGAATGATGAAGGGAGGAGGAGATGGGCATTTTTTGTGGGAAAGAAGGCCGAGGGTAGTAAGGAGTGATTTTAGGATGGCATGAGGAAGAAAGGATAACAGCAGGGGCAGACATACATAAAACACAGATAAGGGTGATGCTGAAACAAAAGGTGGGGGTAATGATAAATGGATACAGACAGACAAAGTGTGAACATTTGGTAAAGGAGAGGGTAGGACAAAAGACAAGGTGTGGATAATGGCAAATAAGGCAGGGGAACAACTGGATGTGTGATATGGCAGTGTCCATTCTGGATGTAAGCCTATCCCACACAGACATCATTCACCTCTGAGGCTGTGGTCATGTGCAGGCTTCCAACCATGCTAGGAGATGCACAACCATACTGAGGCAGGCATTCAGCCATTAGCACACCTTGGATGACAGCAAGCTCCACAACTGCAGCAGCTGCTGGCAGACCACATGGGCCCACTCCAGGCTATCAGAAGTGAATGCTTTTCCCCTCTTGGGAACTGGCCACAGAGGTCACCAGTGAGTCACCCAGATCACCTTGAGTAAGGTAGCCTTCATCACACCTTGCTGAGAGGCACACCAGGTGACCACTGGTAACACAGGACCAGAAGCATTATCTGGAAAGGGCCAAGGTTACTTCTACCACTTCTCTTCTAGAAGAACAACTGGACATACCAAAGGAAGAGAAGAAATAAAAGAGCATAACAGTATACACACTGTGCACTTAAAATGGTAGCTGAGTTCAATAATACACATGGCGCATGCCCACCACTGTTGACAGAAGCACTGTTGCCTCTGCAACATCCCTCCTTGTTAATGGGATGCTCCTTAGTCACAATAAAAAAGTAGGAAGAAGTCAGCAGACATGTGGACCTGTTAAAATAGGAACAATAACCAAATATTTGTCCAAGCAGGACAACAGAAAGGTACCAAACAAAAACCTGACAATCTCGGAGGTAAAGCCACAAGAACATCAGTTTAATAAGCTCTTTTGTCCCAAAAACAAAACACATTGAATGTCATCAGATTAAACATTCACTCACCATTTCTTCCTTTATGAACATATCCAATGCCACCATACATACCTCTCAACCTCTAAGTGCAAGAAATCTGGACAAAGCCTAAAATAATGGGGGCAAAGACCCAAAACTAGGGACAGGTTTTAGATGTGACTCTTATAAATTTATAAAGTTGCTAGAATAACAGGATTTCTGTTAACATACATTTTCTAAAAGATATGAAGTCTGCAACTCACATTTAAGTCAGTATTTAGTGATTTCAGGCCTCAGTGATATGTCAGAAAAGCACACACAATGAGGAACAAACCAAAAATATGAATCAAAAATCTGCACATTCTTCAAAAATATGGACATATTTGAGGAATGATGGGAGGAGTAGGTCTCACAAATATGACATTTTTTTGTACACCTCTTCAAAAATGTTCCAAAAGATACGTCAAAATGAAACAGAACTATTGATTAACGATAATAATATTTTCAGGAAGCCTTATATATAATCACAGTATAATGTATACGGACAAAAAGCAGAACAATGAGGAGGATAAGGCACTTGGCTGCAGAATGACTACAGGTTCAAATCCTTCTGGTGCTACATACATACTGTGTGATCATCAGCAAAGCACTTAATTTCCCTCTGCTGCTAAACTGACCATAAAAAATAAGGGCTTGGGTATAGGATCAGAGGTGGTTACTAAGCTAATGGCCCTGGGGCCCTTACAAGCCTAGCCAAGAGTTTACCCCCAAAAAGAAACCTCAGTCAGCACCTGTCACCCCTGTCAGTGAGGGACAGAAGTAGAACCCCTGGAACAAATTTGTAGTTTCCTGCCACTCATCAAGGTTGCGCTTGAAGAGGCCAGCGAGGTATCCTGTTTTACGTATATGAGAAGTCTATTCCCGAGATGAGGCAGCCTCTGGGAGACAAACCTGTATCTCCAGTAGGTTTTGTTGATGGCGCATATTAAAATCAGTCCTTTAATTGGGTAATGTGCGAGGAGTTAGACTTACGGATATGGAGCATCTCTAGTAGGACAGGGTCTGAGACTGTCTTGTAGACGAGACACAGATCACTTCTGAGCAATCTGTATGATACTGAATAAATTGATAATAATTTGAGCCTGTCCACATAGGACAAGTATTGGAGGCCATGGATTCATTTTGTGAGGTCTTTCTGTGGCCTTTCCAGTTGATGCAGATGTCTGGAGAGGTACATACCAAATGGGACTGTATACTCAATTATTGGTCTAATGAGGGAGAAGTATAGAGAGATAATAACCTCCATTTTTCTGGATGCAATTTCTTTACTTATGAGACGAACCAAGTAAAATGCTTTTCTAACCACTGCCGCTACATGATGGTCGAATGTGAGATTGTTGTCAACCTGAGTACCCAGGTCTCTCACCACAGGTTTTGTGCCTAGGGGGTTGTCGTTGATGTGGTAATCTGTAGGGGTGTGCTTTTGCCAAATGGTATGATGATACATTTTTTGAGTTTAACTTGAGGCCACGACTTTGGCACCAGTGATTAGTTGCTGTGAGACCCTCTTGCCATATCTTAACATCATTTGGGAAGTCAATGACAGCACCCAACTTAGTCATCTGCAAAATTGGTCAGCCCCCTTCAGGGTCCTGTTGGCGAGCCAGCTGGCCACCCATCTGATGAGCTAGGGATTTACGCCAAGCTGTGCTAGCTTTTTGATGATGCCAGAGTGGGGGATTGTGTCAAAGGCCTTGGCCAAGTCAAGGTAAGCTGTATGTACTGACTTTCTCCCATCTAGGGCATTGGTGATGGTCTCAAAGAAGTCAACCAGGTTCAACAGGCAAGATCTTACCTTGACGAATCCGAACCGGGTGGGGTTAAGTGTTTGGAGATTGCCTATGTCCTTGTTTATGAGATCCATAATATGCACTCCATGGATTTACAGATATCAGTATCCATGCCAGGTTATGATAATGGAAATAAAAGTAACAGCATGGTGTCAGCATAAATACATCTATATAGTCAGTCATCAAAGGTATCAATTTTAAGGAGTGAAAGTTTCAACTTACCTGTCATAGTCCATCACTGATATGAGCAGGCTGACTTGGTCCATGCTTTCAGGAGGAATGTCAAAGATGATTGCTTCATTGTATGTAGGGTTAAGGGTATTCTTTTTTATTGTTGTCTTCTTTTTTTTTAACCTGCGTCCATCACATAGAAGAGATACCTTGACATAAGGATCTAAAAAGAGAAAAATGATTACCAATAATTTTTATATTTGATGCTTGAGAGATGCATAGAATTCAGTGCACTAACTGTAAAGTGCAGTTGTGTAAAATGTTGCCATAACAGTTGATGTCCTCCCATATCACTGTTGCAGTATTCATAAACTAAGGGATCTCCTGTCAAGGACAGCCCAACATCCAGCCAGTATATCAAAGCCTTTAGCACTTACAGGCATTGCATATCACATATATGCTCCTCATGTAAGGCATAAGGTTGATGCACAGATGCACACAGTCAACTGTAAAAGCCCGATGAGGAACAGAATATCTCCAGAAACAAGGAAAACACGTGCATCCAGAAGAATAAAAAGGAGACGAGACCCTCAGCCAACAGAGCAAGAACAGAATAAGAGCAGGGAAGCAGGAGGGAGAAAATACGGCAAGAGTGAAGCAACTGTTCTATTTCTTTCCATATCCCTGTTGCAGTATTCCTTACAAAAGGGAGAGTACAAAGTTCAAGATGAAGCCCGGGAGGAGGACAGCACAGAAGACCCTTCCAGAAACCCATGCAAGATAGCTCTGGCCTTGGAAATAAAATCCAACTTGTAATGCTTGGTCAACATATGAACAGAGGACCAAGTAGCAGCCTCAGGGTTGGAAGTGGTATTCAGCCCCTTGAGAAAAGCAGTAGACGAGGCAACAGACCTGGTAGAATGAGCTTTTACAGAGGAGGCAAGACATTTCCCCATGAAAGGAATAACAAAAAGAAATGGCCTTAGAAATCCAGGAAGAAATGGTTTGCTTGGAAATAGCCAAACTCAAAGGTCTGGGATGAAAGGAAAGAAAAAGCTGCTCAGATTTGTGAATAACTAGTTTTTTCCAAATAATATCTGAGCTGTCTATGCAAATGCAATGTGTAAAGAGCCTTCTCAGCAGATTGCAGAGAAGGAAAAAGAGGGAAGAGGAGACTGATTAAGGGACAATTCACTGACCACCTTGGGCATAAAAGAAGGATTAGCACAAAGAGATTCCCTGCTCTGTGGAAAACTAAGGAAGGAAGGAATGGCCATGACAGCCTGAAGTTCAGAGACTTTCTTGTTTGACAGCAGAGCCAAAAGAAGAACAGTTTTCCAAGTACAATGTTGTAAGGAATCTGAAAGAGCAGGCTCAAAAGAACCTGAGTCAATTTTTCAAGAACAAAACTGAGGTCACAAGAAGATGGAATAGGCTTTCTGGGAGGCTTACTATGAAGGATGCTTTTAAGAAACTGCTTGACTTCAAATCTAGAGGCCATGGCAGGATTTAAGGGCAGACAAGCAGATTTGGAGGGATAATTACTCTAAAAATTAAAAATAGGAGAAACAAAAATATGTTTCAATTCCTGAAAGGGTTTACCCTTATCCTGGAGAGACTGCACCACCACCAAAAAGATTTTTATCATCTAAAGCAGCATCCGATAGCTTGGCTTTAATGTCATCAGGTAAAGCCTGAAGATGCAGCCAATAGTGATGCCTCGTAGATTCAAAGGCAGCAGCCCCGGAGGAGGCATCAGCTGCATTGTAGCAACATTTGATAGAGCGGTGGGCAACCTGGGAGGTAGAGCCCAACAGGGAAAGGGCAGAAGCCTTCCCATAAGAGTCAGGAAGGTCTGAAACTGCTTTGGAAAACTGAGAAATGAGAGTCAAAACATACCTGGTCATATGAAATTGGTAAGTGATGACATGAAGGTATAGAAAGACAGGATGGTAACACTTTTTGCCCAGCCTCTCCATGGCCCTACTATACTTATCTGAAGGTTACAATTTGGAAGAGGGCAATCATTTTTAGGGCTTATCAAAAGACACAGGAAATACAGAAGGGTCAGCAGAAGGACATTTATAAAGAAATTTACACTTGTCAGGCACTTTATAAAAATCTATCCAGTTTCCTGTTTGGAGGGGGCGTAGAAGCTGCAGAAAAAGTATCCAGAGGGGAGCCAGAACAGCAGATGTGTCCATCTGGAGGATCTCCCTGATTGCTCTCAAGTTTCTGAATATCAGAAACTTATGAGCAATCCCACTTAAAAAAAATTCCATCCTGCAGGCAACAGTATCTGCAAAGGAGAGTTCTTCCAAAGGGGAATCTGGACTAATAGAATCCTCTTCCTCTGAACCACAGTCCAAGGGGGAAAATCTGAGAAGTGTAAGCCAGGGACTCTTCCCCAAAATCCCGATCCTCAGCCAAAGAATCAAGTTCCTGGGTCTGTTAACAGGAGTGGAAAAACAAGGAGGGACAGGCACAGGGCACCCCCCTGAGGAGGCTTTAAAGCCATCAAAGCATTGAATAACCCCGAATGAAATCCTGCTATTCACATTACAGATCCTTAACTACAGGGGGAATATGCTTAGTTTTCAGTTTCTTTTTCTATGGGACATCCACATGAAACACCTTCGAAGGGCCAGACCCCTGAAGACATTCATTAAGTGTAGTGGGAATCTTCTCTCTGAGTAGGATCTGCAGAACCCCTGTCATTCCCTTGGATATAATCAGCCAAGGTTCCCCCTCAACATCAGGAGGAGACATTTGTAAAGCATCCAAGGATGTGGGACAAGTCATATCCATTCTAGCCTCAGCCAGGACTGCAGCAAAGGAATCCAATGCAACCACTGGATGATCGTCTGGGATTTCACTGGGCTCGAGACAGAGACATCAGGGGGAGGCTGAACAGCAGCTGTATCAGACCCAAGTTTTTTGGCTTTTTTCTTGGTAGATGGCTGACCCTCGGGAGGGGAAGATTCCACCAGAGCACCTTGAACCAACAGCTTAAGATGTTGGTTTTCAAGGTAAGTAGATAGGGAGGAGAAATGATTCATAGGGTCTCCGGGACAAAAGCCTTGCAGAGAGAACACTATGTATAGTAGTCATACCCTCAACCTGGAATCATAAACAATCTGGACAAAGGCTCATGAAAAATACGTACAAGTGGCCAAAAATCTGTATGCTGATTAACATAAAATTTACATACATAATTATGCAACCTGCCCACTCCAATGGAGTTGTGGGATACCAACTTTTAAACACAAATTGAAGAACAGACAACATATTAAACACAAAAACACAATAGGGTTTTAACACAAGGACACCACGAACACTAAATGAAACATTTCTCCTCAACGATCCCATCTGTAGCGTGCCCATGAATGTACAAGCACTCCACTGACTCCAAAGGAAATATTTCCCCAGGAATCCCTTCTGTAGTTTGTGGATGTATGTACAGTCACTACACAGGCTCAAAAAGAAACATTTAACACAACAAGTCCTTCTCTAGTCTGCCAGTTTATAAACAACCACTCAGCTGACTCCAAAGGAAACATTTTCCCCAAAGGTTCCTTCTGTAATATTCTCAAGTATGCACAAGGATTACACTGAGTAACACAAAAAGAAATATTTCCCCAGTGATCCCTTCTGTATTCTTCCCATGTATGCACAAGCACTCCACTGACTGTAAATGAAATATTTCCCTTAATGATCCCTTCTGCAGTGTGCCCATGAATGCACAAACACTCCACTGAATTCAAGACTGCTCATATATAAAAACACTCCACTAATACCAAATGAAGCATTTACCCCAAAGATCCCTTCTACAGTCTGCCCATGTATGGCACAACAAAAAGAAACATTTCTCCCAATGATCCATTTTGTATTCTGAATTTCTGCCTGTCCATATATGCACAAGCACTTCAAGTTAATGATCACTTTTTCACTCACATCATGTCATAACTATAATGTAAATTGTATCATGGTGTGGTTGGTGCTTGGGTCAACATGGTGCTGAAGCTAAATGGATCTATATATGCTTTTTTTTTTATTCTTTTACCTGCTGTTGGAGCCAGAGGTGGTCAAACCACTGGAGGAGAATCATTTTCTCATCCTCTTCCTATCCTGATCCTGGGTGTGCAGAGTGGACACTGGGAAGACGCAGACCAGGCTCTGCTCTGCTGACTGCTGCACACTGCACTGGCTAAAGAAACTATGTACTTGCTTGCATCTTATTGGGCTGCCTCAGCTTAAGTTAAAAGTTAAAGTCGGACACTCGTCTTCTCATCCTCCACTCACTGATTGGGATCACAGCTGCCTACCTGCTGTGGTCCGCCCTCTCTCCCATCTCATTTCTGCTCTAAATCCACAACAACATACACAAACACAATGTGAGGTATGTGTGAATGTACATATAGTTTAAAAAAAAAGTAAATAAAGACACCCCGTGTTTCCAACAGGCTGGAACAATCTGTTCACAAAGCTGGTGTCATCGTGTATGTCCCTGCATGTAATGACATCAGCAACAAGTTCAACTTAAAAAAAAAAATCAAAATAAAAAAAATGGGAATTCAAGGGGCCACTTGGGAACTCATGACACCTCATTATTTTTCCCAAAAACTAGTAAATACCAAGGAATTCAGTATGGTTGAGAGGTATGATGGTAGTGGGAAGCATCCAAACTGAAAAGACACCTGTTATGATTGCCATTATGGGGGATCTGCCTCCCACACTGATATTTTCCCTTTCTGGATGACATGAAAGCAATAACACTAAATAACAGGATAAGAAGAAAGTCCAATGAGGCTCTTATCTGAAACATGGCTTGGTAACCAGCCCAGCAGAAAGGCATTCAGAATGACATTCAATAGTGACATTCATACTGGTGGCAAAATTGTTCAGTGTGTGCATATCACCCTTATGCCATACGCGTTGCATGGGGAGCATATGTGTGATGTACACCACCTATAAGTACTAAAGGCTTTGGTATACTGGCCAGTCGTTGGTCTATGCTTGGCAGAAGATCCCTTACATAAAGAATACTGCAACAGTGATATGGAAGGACATCTTTCAGTACCACTGCTTTGGTTTAAAAAGTTTGGCAAGTAATCTAAATCAGAAAATCGTCTGCACTTCTGAGTGCTGCAGGCTTTTACTTCTTGACAATTCTTTTAAAACCGGTCATAATGAAGTAGATTTAAAAATATATTTTTGATTTAAAAAAAAATCCAAAGTTAAAGTCAACCATGAATCAGTTGATAACATCTTCAGAGAACATTTATGTATGCTTGCCTAGTTATATGTCCCGTCCTCTGAATGTGTATTTAGGTTACTCATGTATAGTGAAATCAGTCCAAATTCTATTCATTTTAATCACTCATTCATCTCCAGATACATTCACGACAAGATTCAACATGACCCAAAAGATTGTATATAGCTAAGGAATCAAAAATCATTCACATGACAAAAGCAAATTTTAGAGAAATTGTTTCTGCTGACTGCTGGCTCATGATATGTTGTGGAGGTGTTGGCGGGTACAAAATGGTTCCATCTTATTGTTTTGATATGTCAGTATACACAGTTCATATCAAACAGATTATACAGAATTATTTGAGAATTATTTCTGGAATCAAAACCTAAGGCCAGTACTTCACGACATTCCTAAATTTGTGTATAAATAAGATAAGAGTATTAAGTACATGTTAGAACACGACAATACCAAGAAGGAATTTCCTACTACCACCAAACCTTTAGGCACAAATGTTACGGTTGCAACGGTGGTAGGTTTATTAACGAAGGACTGTTTGTTTCTTTAAGTCACTTTCCACGTACTTTAAAACTATTAGGTAGATATAATTGTAGTACAAACAGGGGGTTGTGTACATTGCGTTATGTTCTGGCCGCACAAGTTTATACGTAGGGATGACAACTAGGAGTCTTAGGCAGAGAGTAAGAGAACATCTTTATGCAGTCAAAACTAAAGATGAGAATCATGCTCGCTGTAGACATTCTGTCTCGTGACAATTTTAAAAGGTTTACATTTGCCATTTTAGAGCAAGTTTTAGAAAATATAAGAGGTGGTGATTATTCTGTTGAGAAGAGAGAGACTGAATGGCAAGTGAAATTGAAGGCTGATGTCATCCTGGTTTAAATAAAACTATTAATATAAAGTGTTTTTCAAAGGAACATGAGCTAAGGGGACTTAAGAGTTAACTTTTTTACTCTCTAATTGGACAATACCCTGTTTTTAGTCATTGTTTTTAGAAAATG
The DNA here is from genome assembly GCF_019279795.1 of Protopterus annectens. NCBI lineage: Eukaryota > Metazoa > Chordata > Ceratodontiformes > Protopteridae > Protopterus > Protopterus annectens. Next base: position 26,173,960 of record NC_056739.1, on the reverse strand, counting down.
TTCCTAGCTTTTTATTGGTTGGAATTTTATATACAACTGTGATGCATTTATATACTTTTGCATTTTCTGATGAAGTTGTTTTACAAAAGAGGCAATTAAACAATTATTACATTAAGAAATCTCTTGTTGTCTCCATTGCGCCTTAAAATAGCTTTTTGTTGTGTAAATTCAATAACTATTACTTGAGCGATAACACCATTTTAAAGTATATTGTATTAGACTTCAAAGTTTTCCATTCGGATGGATGTTTATGAACCAGCGGCTTAAAACTTGCTATTGTACTTTCAACTTTTAAAGCATATGGATGTTTCAGTGAATGGCTGGCAATTTAGCATCACTTAACATCTTGTCTTTTCAGCATGCCTGAGTCATCACCGACTCTGCCATCATGTATCTATAGTGAGATGGTGTTTAATTTCAGTTTCATTGCCATGCAGTATACTGTGCGAGCTGGCAGTACATTTTACATTTATTTTTTTGGGGGGGGTCCACTTTTCTTTATTATGTGACCATGGAGCTGTTGTATATATAGCCTGGGGAGGCTGACATTCCATGTTACGGAGTGCAGGGGGGCGGGCTTTTTTGTGGGGGGTTTTTTATAGTTTTTCACTTACCATTTTTTAATATATAATTTGCAATGAACAGTGAGCTGTAAGACATCGCTTCACGCTCATGTAGATAAACTTTTTTTTTTAAACTTCTAACCAGAATTACTTTATAGTAAAACAAGCAACCCACAGAAAAAAATAATCTAGATTATTGTAAGAAGTGAAAGAACTGTAAGAAACTGGTACTGTAATGAAGCTGGAATGACTGGAAGAACTGGAAAGAAGGACCATCTTTTACTTACCCAGAACCGTGCCAAACAAATGCCAGTTTCTTTTTTATGTGCCGTATCTTACTGTCTAAACTGAAATAAACTGAATTACTACTTCCGTAGCTTTTACACTTATTATTTTGTACATGCCTACGGCACTCAGAACTAACTCTAGAGTGTCAGTACCAAACTTCTGTGGGCTGCACTGCAATGGCTTTCTATGTATCAGTCCGAAGTGACTTACTGCCTTCTGTGTCTGAAGTATCTCTTCTATTATACAATGCCTCCTCTAAAACGTGCACGTTGATTGGCCAGCCCAACCAGCGTGCCCGTTGTAAATCCCTCAATATACTAACGGAAAAAGGTCCGGTCGCCCTGACTTTTTCCGTTCGTATAAAACACTGTCTCGCTATGTTAAAAGAGTTTAACATAGCGACACAGGTTTAAAAAAAGCAATGCAGATCTCCGTTGCTTTTTTTAAAGCTGTCTCGCTATGTTAAACTCCTTTAACATAGCGACATAGTAAGCAACGGAGATCTTGCGATCTCCGTTGCTTTTTTTTTAACCTGTCTCGCTATATTAAATGGGTTTAACATAGCGAGACAGCTTTAAAATAAGCAACGGAGATCTCCGTTGCTTATTTTAAAGCTGTCTCGCTATATTAAACCCATTTAACATAGCGAGACAGTAAAAAGCAACAGAGATCTTGCGTTCTCCGTTGCTTTTGCCCACAGCTCTGATGTACTGCGTAGGCATGCGCAGTACATCAGAACTGCCGCGGAACACCAGACAGCTGCCAACCGTGGGTAAATCCAGCATTACCCACACCCAGGCATGGGTTATTGCTATAATAATATCCTAAACCCTGTACATTTCCTTGTAGTTCTATATTCCTCTTTGACCTTGTTTTCCAAGCCTCGTACCATCTAAATAAGATCTGTTTGTACTTAATTTACTGCACATTCTATTCTTATCAGTGCTCTTAAACAAAGGTTATTCATTTGTACCCATTACTGAAACATTCCATTCTACTGCAACTGTGTGTAAATGTACAAATACAGGCCTGCTTTAATATGGATGTATGACTAGGTATATGCAAAGAGAATACTGTAACTTACAATTCTATCAATCTGAAAATGTGACTGAGCTGAAACACGATAATCAGAACAGATGAAGCAATAACAATTTAAGATACTTGGAAAAAATAGATGTTAGAATGCAGTATTTTTCTCTCTAATTATTTTTCAATATATTGCTTCTTAGTGGAGACCATACACGTATATTGATATTTAAATATATATACAGAGAAAACAATGAAGGTAATGGCTTAAGTTCTTTAAAATTAGAAAAAATGACCCACAAACCACAGACAAGCTCAGTTGAGACTTCATAGTTAAAAACTGTGGTTTAATGTTCTTTTTGTATATTTTTCTTATTTTATTACTGAGAGAAACTTTACCCCCCTCCCAAGGCTGAAAACTACTGAACCTTTATATATATATATATATATATATATATATATATATATATATGTATATACATATATATATATATATGTATATATATATATATATATATATATATATATATATACACATATATATATATATATATAAACACATATATATATATATATATACACACATATATATATATATATATATATGTATAGTTTCACTTTCAAACCTAGAGATACTGAAATTGTTGAATTTCAGTATCTCGAGAAGACAATATCGTAAGTTAAAAGCATGAGCCATGGAATTTATCCCAGGGCAAGTAAACACTTATCCATCATGGGGAGATACGCCCCTTTCCCCACTGTAGTGTGATCCTGCAGTTGGTATATATAGTTAGGGGTGTGTGGGAGGTGCAACCTCCACATCGGGGGTGTGGGAGGCATAGCCCTCCACCTCTAGGTGGGTTTACAATGGTGTGGTATGTTGTTTTGGGTAAGTGTTCAAGTGCCCTGGGATAATTTCTATGGTTTGTGCTTTTAACTTACAATATTTTTCATCAAAGTTGAAGACCATATGGCTGAGACCATATGATCGACTTTTGAAATATCGACCATGCAGAACGGGCACCTCCATTCTTCTGCACTGTAGTGCAAACTCGGATTTCATGTACTTAAGTTCTGGGGGGGGGTGTGCAGGGTGGTATGCCCCCCTGCTAGCAATGTGAAGGTTAGTGCTTTTTTTTTTTTTTTTTTTTTTTTACATGATCAACATTTCAAAAGTTGATCATGTGTTTTCGGCCATATGGTCTTTGGCTTTTTGAAATGTCGATCATGTGTAGTAGACATATAGATATATATATATTTTATTTTACATTTGTTGACCGGGATACTCCGACTGGATACATATCCATTTTCAGTGGAGGCCCGGGGAGAAAAGCTCCAACATACATACAGAAAAAGTATCGCATATAACATGAAAAGCACTATTTACCAACTTACTATGACAAGCAAGTTATACAGTCCAACAAATTGTAGAATTAGGTGGGGATATAAACAAACAGAATTCTGACTCAGCTAAAGTTGCAAAGAAATATTTTTAACACAACTTTAAAGCAGGGAGCTAACCAGGACTAGAGCAAGGACATAACCAGTGTAATTTGAGATATAGTTTGAGACTTTTTTGAATTGGGCTAAGGAAGGTTTAAGAGTAAGGTCAGCAGGGAGGGAATTCCAAGTTTTGCAAACAGAGTTTTACCGGCTGAGTTATTGGATTACATATATTATATTTTATATATATATATATATATATATATATATATATATATATATATATATATATATATATATATATATATATATATATATATATCTATATATATCTAGAGAGAGTATTACATTGCTGGTGAAAGCACATTACTATCTATACACACTATTGTGAGAAAATAACATACACAACCAATCAGCAAATAACTCAGTTAATAACTCAGTTACTGACACCTGACTGCAAAACTAAAGGCCACAAGATTTACTTCTTGAATCACTACACCACAAAACCACCCTAACCAAAAAATTCTAAAACATTCCATATAATAGAACCTAGCAATACTTATCAAAATCCAAGCAGAACAAAATTCAGAGCACATACCACTCCACCTGCTCATGGTAAAAAATTAAACAACAATATAACAGCTGTTCTAAAGTAATGTATGGGGGGAGGGGGGGTCACCCCACATCACACTTGGTTATATAACTGCGATCTAAGCTAAACAGCATACAAGTCACATTACTTATTTATCATTACAATCAACTAGTGCAATCCACTGCTTGTGACATGAAAAACATCTGTTGACAAACTGTGCACTCTATCACGCATGGCAACTCGCAGTAGTTTATAGAAAACACAACAGACGTGCGCGCACATACATATACAGCAGTCAATCACAATACCATATTAAATAATGCAGCTGTAAATTAAGAAAGCAATGCTTGTGTTTATTAAATGTCAAGACATCTTTGTTTATCTATTTATACATTATACTTTGCAGTACACGTTGCCTTTCCTTTGTTGCTACTTTTGTTTATCCCACTCCCACCCACATTTTTTGGATCTTCAGGCCACCTAATACTGACTTGCTCTTTATAACTACATTAAGCTTTAGAAGATGGTATATTAGTGTGGCAATCACCTCTGAAGAGCCTTACTGTCTGCAGAGGACTTAACTGGCACCAGCATGGCCAAGTGTCTTGGGTTCCCTCTTACTGTCTGACAAAGGACTTAACTTGGCATGGCCAAGTGTCTCACGTTTCCCTCTTCAGACTGAAGCCACATTTTAATTCTGCTGCAACTGCTATGCATCTGATATGCTACTTCTGTTTGGACATGAGATATTTTTGGATTTTACTCAAACTGGTCAACAGCATGGACATGCTTTTCTTGTGCTTAACTCATTAAGGTGAACCTGACCACACATTTCTCCATGTTGGAATTGCTGCTCATTTGCTGCTTGTGTAAGATATTTAAATAGGCACCTAAGCTTTCTGGGACTGCACCAGAGCTTATAATACTGGGGAGCACTAAATCTGTTTCACCAGCTAGAGTACTTCTTTGTAGCTGTGTAGCCTCCACTGGCACCATACTCCACTGCGAACATATCTATAGCTTCTACAGAACATTGATTTGCACCTATTCAGCTCTTTACAGCCTAAGTACACACTGCAGTATATATTTGTGTTCTGCCATTTCTGCATTTGCAATTTTATTTGCAATAATAAATGTCTCAAACTCTTTTAAGAGCTAATAATTTCAGGATACATTTGATTGATATTAAATAAAACTGTCAATAATATGCATATTTTGGAAGTAAAATCGTTTGAACCTGCTTCTGCTATAAATGAAACCCATAAGAATAGTTTTTTGTGTACTTTTTCCAGCGACCATAAATATATCAGGCATATTATGAACAAAAATTGGAGAATTATTTCCGAAGACATAGCATTACACAATAAATTAGGTCCTGAACTAAAAATTACATATAGAAGAAACTGTAATTTGAAAATGTTGCTGGAGAAAAAACATGAACCCTATTCCAGTTCAATTAAAGGAATGCATAAATGTGGTGCGTGTACACAATGCTCCTCAATTTTAGTAACTAAAGAGGTTGTTATTAATGAAGTAAGACATAAGATTAATAAAAGATACAATTGTGAGAGCAAAGGCGTTGTATATGCAGCATTATGTCAGCAATGCAACGCTTTTTATATAGGCAAAACAGAAAGAAAAATTAAGCAAAGGATTTATGAACATAAGTATGCCATCACTAAGCAGGACACCAATAATGCATTAGCCAAGCATATATTGGAGTACAGTAATCACAATTTTAAATTTATTATTTTGCATCAAAGAATACAAGACCCAAGAGGGGGCCCATGGCAATTAATCTTAGAACTAGACGAGCTAATGTGGCAAATTAGGACTAATGCCAGTGCATATCCAGGCTTAAATGATTTTATATCAATCAAATGTATCCTGAAATTATTAGCTCTTAAAAGAGTTTAAGAGACATTTATTATTAACAACAGTGTCAATATTCTTGGTTCTATATATAAAAAAGACTAAGCGACACATTACACAATTTGAGTTACTTATTTAAGTCTACATGGTGGAAAATAATTTATTAGTAAGCTCAATATTATTTACATATTAATATACACAAAGAAAATATTAATTAAAATTTATAGCAAATTCTTCATCTAATATTAATTTATTTATTTATTTACTTATAACATAATATATATAAAAAATATATGTAATACACTAATTTATATATTTTTATGAATATGACATATAAATGAAATAAAAACCTGAATTAATAACACAGATTTATTAACGAAAATAATAGGTTTAATTTTAAAGAAAATGATAATCGTATTATTTGTTTTTTATATAAAGTGTATCAATTTTTAACAGTTATAATAAAGTATAATTTTAACAACTAATTTTAATAAACGACTTTACAAGCATTTGTAACCTGTATAAATTAAATGGAGAAGGTACAGACACATTTTAAAATCAATTTAATTTTTAATGTTAATTTGATTTTAACATTTCATTATATTTGACAATCTTTAATTTGATAATATTACATATTTATATTATTTAATTAAGGGCTTATATATTTCTAGAACCAGAGAGGCATCAGCGAAAGCTGCTGCTGGGAAGTTTTTAAAAGTAGATGCGTTTTTAAGCAGCTGCTGCATATGCATATACTTGTGAAAAACACAATAAGGGCACGTCTAAGAAAACATTGCTGTATAGGCGAGCCCGTTTTTAATGTTAAATTTCATCTATTTTTTTACTAGTTTAACGTTGTGTTTAATATACATAAAAAGTAAACACACTTTTCAAGCAGAATAGTGATACATGTTTACATATTCATTGAAACACAAATAATCAGATTCAATGAACTCCAGGTGTTCTTGTTTAGTAAATTAAAGGAAGTGACGTTTATTAATTGTTTTTAAATGTATTAAAAGTGGTGTATTTGTCATTAGGAACTTTGTATTCTGAAGAAGGTGGAGCATTGTCCCCACCGAAAGCGTATTTGTAAAAATATTTAAAGATTTATCGCTAAATAAACCTGGTGGCTATCTTCTACTTGGATTTGTTCGCATTTTCTTTTCTTTTTATCTGGTTTGTCTTTTCGTTGTGAGGACTACTATGGATTCCTGCCTCCAACCAAGTAAAGACCCATCCATTCCTTCAGGGGAGAGTCCTGTGGCCCAGTCATTACTTAAGGGAATGATGGGATCATACTTGGATGTGGCACCACCATCTGCACTTAGGGATCGGGTTTTACATTTAGGCCCTGTGTTTTCTGCAAGCACACTCACAGCAGCTGAGTAGAAGACATCTACCTGTCCTGCCTCCCCGTCCCCTTTCTTTGGCAGTATTTCAGTGTAATCCTTGGTCTCCACGAGAGGTTCTAACACATTAAATATGCTTGTACACCCCCCACCTCCACCTGAAGACAGGTAAGCAGGTAAATCCTTGTCATTCCTCTCTTCCCCATGCCATCTCCTCCAGCTACTCTGAGGTATTAGTTGGAAAAAGGTCACCTAAGCTACAGATGGAGCTTTATCTTTCTATATCAATGGAGCTGAAAAGGGCTTAAACTTAGTTGCTACCTACCTTCTAACCTTATGAGAAAGAAAAAAAAAAACATTACTGAGTCGTGCCTTGACACAGGTAAATGCAGTATTATTGTAATTACAGAAACCTGGATAAATGGCAACTTACTGCTACTGCCTTGCTCCATTACCCACATCTGCTATAACTTCTGGAGTGATGGGTAAGTAAAGAAATAAAGCAGTACCCTTCTGGATTTGTAAAAATATTTAAATTTTAGATAACATCTACCCAATAAACACAGAACAAACCTAACTCAGTTCGCTAACACTGTACCACTGACAATCCTGCTAAATTTGGATTTATTGCCATCTGTCGAAGGTCTAGTCTCTGACAAAGCATTGAAAAATTAGTGCTGAAAGCCACTTTTAGTTAATATAATTTTCAGCTTTTTTGCATGGGCAACCCTCCCCCCAGTTGTAGGGGGGGGGGTGACCTAAACCTCCCATATTTTATATACCAATTACATGGTCACATAACAGTAGACAAAGTGCAAAAGTACATGTTCATTGAAAGTGGCTTTCAGGGATAAAGCCATGAGTTAGACAGCAATTAACAAAACTACATGTTCCCCTAAACTCATCCAAAGCCATCATGCTATCATCAGTTAGACAAATAGCACTTAATAAAACTACATGTTCCCCTAAAGTCATCCAAAGCCATCATGCCATCGTCAGTTAGACAAATAGCACTTAACAAAACAACATGTGCCCTTAAACTCATCCAAATCCATCATGCTATCGTCAATTAGACAAACAGCACTTAACAAAACTACATGTTCCCCTAAATTCATCTGAGAAAACAATAGAAAGAACATCACACTTTCATCTATGCTCATAAAAAAAATAAATAAATATTTTTTTTTAATTGTGTCACTGTTTCTAATATGTACTTAGAAGCTATGATGCACTGGAATTACTCCAGGTACAACTGACAGCTGGCAAGACACCCATCTAAGTTATAGACAGCTATAGACCCCCCTCCATGTCTCAGGGCACCCACACCTCCTACCTGGACTTACCTGACTCCATCAAGGTGCCCCCTAACACCCTGATCCTTGGTGACTTCAACTACCCCACCATAGATTGGGTGAACTATTCCTGTACTAATGCACCCACCCAATAATTTCTTGACTTCATCAATTCTAATGCATTAGATCAGCTGGTCTTATCCAACATGAGGGGAGATAACATACTGGACTTGGTTCTCACCAACATGGGCGACTGCTGCACCTCTCCCATAGTATGTTCTTTGCTGATGAGATCAGATCATTGGTCTGTCTCATTCAAAGCTTCTATCCCACTCAACTCCTCCGCAGCCATAACCAGACTAAAAAAACTTCTCAACTTCCTAAGGGAGGGTATCAGCAGGTTCACACCACCACCCCCTTCAGTTGATGCAGACAACTATGCTGAACAGTACGCCAGTGCAGTATACAAGCAACTGTACAACTGCATGGACTCAGCCATGCTCAACAAAACTAAAGTCCACTCCTCAAGGAAACACAAACCTGTCTGGTGGACATCTACCAACAGGCTTTACAAAAAAAGGAAGAAACTGTTGTCCAAGGGTAAAAAGGAACAAATTCCAAATCGGAAAAACTCCCTCCTCTGCCTCAACAAACAAATTAGATCACTAGTGAAAACCTCCAAAGCCAATTATGAGTTGAAGCTAGCTTCTAAAACAAAGGGAAACCACACGTCCTTCTTCAGCTATGTTAGGAACTTCCATGGCAGAGCCCAAGTTTGTTCCGAACTAGTACTTAATGGTCCAGCTCAAACTTCACACCCTTTATAACCCCCCAAAGGCCCAGTTGACATCCCCGATACTTGTCCCACACCTCACATCTCTGTAGATCAAGTGTTAAAGGCCCTATCCAAAGCAAAGAACACAGCTTCAATGGGACCTGATAGTATCCCAGGCTGTATTCTGCACCATCTCCAGCAAGAACTAGCTTCTCAATTGAGCATCCTATTCAACCACAGCCTAACTAAAGGCTTCATTCCAGCAAAGTGGAAAACTGCCATTGTCATCTCTTTACACAAAGGTGGTGGCACTACTGACCCGGGAAACTATTGCCCCCATCAGCTTGTCAAGTCTGATCTGTAAAGTCATGGAGCGTATTATTATGGATCTCATAAGCAAGGACACTGGCAATTTCCAAGCACTCAATCCCACCCAATTTGAATTTGTCAGGGGCAGATCTTGCCTATTGAACCTAGCTGACTTCTTTGAGACTGTCACCAAGGCATTGGATGAGGAAAGTCAGTACATATAGCTTACTTTGACCTGGCCAAAGCCTTTGACACAATCCGCCATTCAGGCATCATCAAAAAGCTAACACAACTAGGTGTTAGTCCCTATCTAGTCAGATGGGTGGTCAACTGGCTCACAGACAGAACCCACAAGATCATAATAGGTGTTGCCACCTCCGACAGCAGACCTGTCACTAGTGGTGTTCTGGTTCCCCAGTGATCTCTCCTGGGACCCCTACTGTTTGGCATATACTTCACAGAGGTCCAGGCAAAGATAAATGGCCTGTGGCTGACCAAGTTTGTGGATGACTAAGTTGGGTGCCGTCACTGACTCCCCAAAAGATGCCAGCATACTGCAAGAGGGTCTCACAGCTAGAAATAACTGGTGCCAAAGTCATGGCCTTAAGTTAAATGCAAAAAAATGTATTATTGTACCATTTGGCAAAAACTTACTGATTACCACATCAATGGCAACCACCTAAGCACACAACCTGTGGTGAACGACCTGGATAATCAGGTTAACAACAATCTCAGATTCGACCTTCATGCAGTGGCGATGGTCAGAAAAGCCTTTTACATGGTTCATCTTATAAGCAAAGGGATTACATCCAGAAAAAAGGAGGTTATTACCTCTGTGCTCATCTCTTATTAGACCTATGATTGAGTATAATGCCCTGTTTGGTATGTACCTCTCCAAACACCTGCACCAACTGGAAAGACCACAGAAATACCTCACAAAGAGAATCCATGGTCTCCAACACCTTCCTAAGAAGACAGGCTTAAATCACTATCTCTCTGCTCGGTATCATACAGATTGCTCAGAGGTGATCTGTGTCTCGCCTACAAGGCAATATCAGAGCCTGCCCTACTAGAGATGCTCCATATCTGTAAGTCTAACTCCTCGTGCATTACCCACTCGATAGGCCTAAATCTAATATGTGACATCAACAAAACCTGCTGGAGAGACAGGTTTGTCTCCCAGAGGCTGCCCCATCTCTGGAATAGACTTCCCATACATGTCAGAGTACCTCACTGGTCTTCTTCAAACGCAATCTTGATGAGTGGATGGGAAACCATAAATTTCTTCCAGGGGTTCCACCTTTGTCCCTTATTGACAGGGGTGACAGGTGCTGACTGAGGTTTATTTTTTAGGGATAAACTCTTGGCTAGGTTTGCAAGGACCCCAGGGCCATTATCCTAGTAACCTCCTATGATCCTACACTCATCTTGAATAAGTTCTTACTGCTATCTTACAGTGTTGCTTACTGAGATCTGTAAAGTAAAAGCTGTCAAATTTACATTATCTAATGGGACATGTAGAGAGCATTATTAGACACACAATCCTGTTTTTAATTCCTGTAAACCTTAGAGCAAAGTCATATCACATTTCTATCGGTCGAATGTGACTATTTTCTTCTCCCTGGACAAGTTATTGCGTCTCCAACTTCTTGCTCCCTTTACTAGTGCTCTATTGGTTCTATTCCTTCCAGAAACACTAATGGCTTTGGAACATTCTGTTGCATTGTTGATTCTCTTGGAGTAAGTAAATATGTTATACAGCAGTAACTAAACTTCTAATCTCTGCTCTACTTTATGTAAGTAACGGAGCTTCTCTCCCAAACTTATTATTAACAGCCTATTGTATCACTAATTTTATAATTCTATCATAAAACATTTGAACTAAAACTCTATTATTCAGGAGCTTTCCTCTCTGGGCATCTGCTGAAAATGGACTTCTACTCAGACAGACTATCCTGATCAATAAATGGAAATAAAATAAACAAGCAAGCAGACAAACATTTGCCACATCTCAAAGGTATGTGAAATACTGGCCATAACATTCCATACCGAGTTGGCTAAGTTCAGCCATCATAAGGAACCCCAAAGGAGCACTCTCTGCCAGACTGCCATGTATTTATCGAAAAAAAATTCAGTACTTTTTTTCCTTTAATTGGACATTGCTACACCCAGGTGTTGCTAAGGATCACACGTCCTCTAGGTAAGGAGGCTCTGTATTGCAGTATTTTGCACTTCCGACTGTTCAATTATCTAACCTCCCATGCTGTGCTGTTGAATATTGTGGTTAGTATAATGTGTCTCCTGTTTACTATGACCTTAATTGCCCCCACCAACGAGGATATACATTTGAATATTGGTTGGAAAAACTTTGTTTTTCTTACTGGTTCAGACAATTTTTTTTCTATAATACATTCTCCCAGCCTACCTCTCCTACCAAATAAAGGGACCTCTAAGCATATAATTGTTTTCTCTGTACTTCTTGTGTACGTTGGTTTAAATGGTACCAAGAACCTCACTTACTGCAGAACTGAAGGTGCTACTCCTTGTGAACACTGTACCTGGGATTGGTTTGGATAAAGGTAGCACCACTTCACTCACTTTTACCTTCCTCAGGCTGCACCTTCTATCCCCATTGCCACTTACCCGTATCTTTACACTTGCATCCTATCCAACTGCACCCTCTAAAGTTACAACCTGTCAGACTTGCTGTTATTATCAACAACCATCTCACTTCACCAAATCAAATCATACACTTCAGTTATCACTAACCACCTCATAGATTCATATGGAGCCACGAGCTTCTCATCCAGTGAAATAATTTACCCAAACATCACTCCATGCCCTTTGGCAAAACCTACATGTAATCATATCCACTCCATATAATTTACAGGACTTCAATATAATCACATCTCTTTCCTCACAGACACATACCTAAAATCTCCATTTGGTTAATAACAGTGTAAGTAATTCCCTCCACTCCTTACAACTGCCATTTTTGTGGTATTTAGTTCAACTACATCTTAGAGACTTCATGTTATAACACTTTCTATCACTGATAGAGTCTATGACAACAGCAGCATGTTATTGTTATAAATATAGTACCTGCTATCAAGGGTACAGGCATACAAATGACACACTACAACTTATTATGCACATTATTCATTAAAATCTGTTATTTATTATTTATAATATGTACTTTGGCTAGACCAATCAGCATGACTAATGGAAATTAAGCGCATCTCAAAGAATGAAGTCCATCTGCTCAGCAACACTTCAGTGGCTGGACCAGTCCTTTTGAAACTAACATGAAATGACAAACCTCTAAGGAGAGAGGTTCACAGGTTTATAGGCATTTACTAGGCTAAGAACCACAAGAGCCTTTTTAATCCTAGCCATGCATCACAAATCTCTGACAAGTTCTCATACCCTTGATAAGTGTAAGCAGGGGTTTGGGAGATGCACCATTTACAGGTTACCTGTGACCATTAGAGATATAGGTGCCAAACCAGGGATGAAATTCCAGTTTCCCATCCAATTGTCTAAGTTGCACTTGTATTGGGTTAGGGAGGAAATCTGCTTCACATGGATTGGGACAGCCTGTTCCATAAATGGGGTTAGTCTCTGGATACATACCCTATAACTCCAACAGGACCTATTTATATCACAGGCAAGGTTTAGGTCTTTAGAATTGGTAATTCTGGTGCTGTTTGTTTTGTGGATATGCAGGAGGTCCATCAGAATGGGGTCTGACAATGGCATGTATGCCAGTCATAGATCTCCCCTCAAAAGCCTGTACGAGAAAGAATGCAGGGATAGGGGCTTGAGGCGGTCTGCATAGAACATTATACTTATGCCCTGTATTCTTTTAGTGAGGAACCTCTGTGGACATTGCAATTGTTGGATATGCCTGGTTAGGTACATCCCAAAGGGGGCATTGTACTCAATGACAGGTCTGATGAATGCTGAATACAGTGGAACAATGATTTCCTTGGACTTAGATGCCATATCTTTGTTTATAAGTTGTGCAATACAGAATGATTTCCTCACCACTGTAGACACATGATGGACAAAGGCTAGAACTGAAACTGAGAAGATGCTATCTTCTTACAAATTCCTCTATTGTATGTTCATGTCTTCCTCTTATTTTGAAGACAGGAAACAGGAATGCACAATAGAAACATTCCTAAGTAGTAAGCATGTTTCCATCACCTATACTGATGCCTATGCAATCTTGTGTCTGTATGTATGTACCGTACTTATGGGCAGTACATCAGAACCCATCAATGAAGGCAGAAGCAATTAAAATGTCACCATACAATGGCATTATTTTAAAAATGTAAGCCATTTCTTTCTTAAATCATATTATTTTACAATATCAGTAAGCCACTCCTGCACAGGGGTACCAGAGGATTTACCTGTGGTTGGATTTGTTTAATCACCTTGCCATCATGATCAAACCACACTGACCATCAGTAAATTCTGTGATAGCCACACCACATCATAGATTATTGCTAAATTAACCACTATGGTTGGTATTCGGAAACAGAGACTCTGACAGTGCATTATCATTCTGAATTTGAATGCAGTCAAAGTCACAGTTGCACCTTAAAATAATAGATAATGAAGGTGGTAAGGATTGCTTTAACACATTTATGACTCCTGTGAGCAATAACATTTTAGTCACCTACCCTTTTTCATGGTCATTCTTCTTACAGACCATATATATGCCAAGCAATCATGGTCATTCTTCTTACAGACCATATATATGCCAAACAAACTGTTCTTCATTGTAACATTGCATGCTTTCCTACAACCCTTACAAAGCAGAGTATAAGGGACTAGTCCAGTGCTCAGTCTGAATCCATCCTTCCCTAGCCAAAAACATTTTGTCTTCTACAGCAAACTAACATCTCAAAGAGCCAAATAAAGCACTACACACTTACCAACATTTTAATATAGATAATTATTTTATGTTGAGTGGTGACATCCAGTTAAACCAAAATCCCACTCAACTATGTATACAGTCTTTGGACTATAACAAAGGCATTTGTACTGCTTACATGAACATCTGTAGCATTAAAAATAAATGGGCAAGCAAAGAAACATGGCTAGCATAATATGAAAGCGTCTTTCTAGTTGTACACTCATGGCTAAGAATTCATGGATTTCCCTCACACATCAGTCATAATTTGCTTTTACTGATGATAGATCAGACACTCATCTCAGTCTGACAACTACCCAGATAATACTTGGAGGCCATGTCAAAGTGAACATAACTAAAGACTCGGCTCAGCCCCTTTCTTCTGTCTGCCAGGTACAAGACACTTTAAGGTCCATAGTATCACTTGTAGGGTTCTCACACCTCCCAACTTTCTAAATTTCCTCCAACCGTGAATCTTCAACAAAAAAAAGGTATCAGGGCTAACAAAGACACCTGTAAAAACACACTGTTCTTTATATTGGTAATGAATATTATCAACAAACTGAAGGCTGTGCAGTCGATCTCCACATGCCTACTCTGTCATCACAGTCTGCAAAAATGTCAAAAAACTAAGTCACACCTTTGTAAACAGATCTATATTAGAAAACTCTAACCCTGTTTTATTCAAAGAATGCTAGCTCAGAGTGCTCTGTGGTTAAGAAATATTCCAGCCCCATCACTGCACTTTTTAATTTTTATAACTGGGAAAAGCCAAAAGAAGAAGATAAAGTATTGATCCCCACACAGCACAGGTTACTCCCAGTTAGGAAAATGACACTGCACGGTAGGAAACTGCCTGATTCATTAGTGCACTTAGAAAACTCAGAAAAAGTAGCTGCTCTTGGATTGAATGAAAGAAAACAAACAGGATGCACACAGGGTAATAAAACAAGATGCCAGTATGAAAATCAACACAATAAAAGGCACCTACTACAATAATTTGCAAGCACAATTACTTGACCAAGCAAAGTCTTGAAGGACCATTAAGAACATAACTCAAGTAACGTGTTCCTAAGCAATCAAACAAACAATTTATAAGGTACACTAAAAACGTTATGTGCTCTTTTCTTTACTTACTAGTGTATTATTCAGAAATTTAACTACATCCATGCCCAAAATCCAACTTTATACACCAATAAACATCACATCTTTCTATTCAAAGATAGCAAAAATTATCAATCTTTTTTTTAGATAAAATTGATTATAATTTGCAAACCATTTATATATATGCTTCCAAAATTCTTGAAATTTGGGAGTATCATACATTCCAAACCATTAACACACAAATTTAGTTTTATTATCAGAATCACCCCAACAAATGTAGGTTTTGTGAGACCCTGCTTTCACACCTCCAATCATCCATGCAAGCTTGTTTGGGGACCACTCCCTATATTCCCTGCCAATCTCCCTCTAGTCAGCAAGTTGCCTGATGATACACTCCACAGACTCTCTGCAAATTCTGTCTTAAGGTGAAATGGTGCCTTAGGCAAAGGCCTCCATTGCACCCCCCCCCCCCTTGCACATCTCTAAGTCCTCCCCGACTGTTTTCCCTGTGCTGGCTGTGCTGGCTTTTTAACACCATCAAGCTTACTTTTTTCTTCCTTTTATCATATTTTGTCTTACTCTACAGATTTTTCCTGCATCCTTTCAACATGCCCTAATTGAACAAATGGAGGAAATAACTGAATGAAGCCTGGGGTTTGAGGGAAGCTAGATCTATTCTTGATTGCCTAAAGTGCAGATTAGAGATTTTTCCAACCTTTTAATCTGATGATTGCATGCTCAAAACCATAACTAAGGAAAGAAATGTGGTCTTTTCTTCAGTAAAGGAGCAAATACATTACATCAAAGGCTTAATAGTTAAAGCTATCAAAATAGAAATTCCAATAAAATAAGTCAAATGCTTGTAAGGAAACGCATCATATCTGAAAATACTGCCTCCTTACCACCCAACCCCCTACAAAAAGGAGGGCACATTCTGTATATCCCATTTGAGCTGGATTAGAATGAATGTTGAAGAAGAGGTATCCATTTGATGTTCTGGGGACTTCGTACTCTCAGTACCATGACTGAATGATGAAAATGTAAATTTACATATGCCAAGTCCAAAACTGCCATTTCTCAGAATATTCCATTTTTATAAATGTGATCTCAGAGTTGGTAAATACAAATTTGGGAAAGAGGTAAGCTTGACCCCCTGAAAAAACAGCAAGAAAATAATTTTAATGGAGAACAGCAATGGGCAACATTCAGTGTTTTACTGTATTTTTCACCCTTTTTTGTAATTCCATGGTTTGCAGGTATAAGTCTCAGAATGTCAATAGGTAGCCAAAAGAAGAAATGGCCACAGTCGTGTACTTCAAACTGTTGCTCTCATTCATATACACAGTGTGCATCTTGATCCCTATCCTGAAAAGGAACCCACCATCTGTGTATCCATCTTTCAGACTGGGACAAAAAACAAATGGAAACAGACATATATACACAGCATGCCTTCTTATCCATACCACCAAAATGAAGCCATTAGTATATATATTTAAGTGACTGTAAGGAAAGTGAAAAATTAAGATTACAAGAAATCATTTTAACTTGTTGCTCAAATTAAAGAAATAATGACCAAACTATGCCACAACCTTCACATGCTGTACTGACTTTGTGGGGAAACCTTTGAGGTTTGATTATGAGGAACGTTAAAGAATTGACCACATGAGCTCAACCCTCACACAAGATATTTCAATGTTCTATGCATACATAGGAGGTTTAGTTGTGACCGAAATAAAAAAATAAAATAAAAAATAATATCCACACTGTCCACAGCCTCTACACAAGCGATAGGGATTGTCTGTGTATTTCTGAATATGGTCACCTTTTCACTAGATGCTGCACAGGTCAGAGATTCAAGATGCTCTCTCTCTAATAAGCTTGTGTCATAAATCCCCTTATACAGTCAGGGGAGTGCAGAAGCGGCCCAGGTCCCTGGAAGCTCTGATGGTCTTAATGATGTGTGATATATTTTGTCTCTCATATTAAACTATAAATTCTAGCTAATTTTTAATTCTAATCAGAAGAGTTGTACATATGCCTCCAAACATTGTATAAATTCACAGATAAAATTGGTGATGATATCTTCTTCATACATACATATGCATGCATGCATACGCACACACACAAACAGTTTGAAAAGCTGGATCTATCACTGAATGCAATGATACTATTTTTCACACAAGCATACACACACACAATGCCCTTGACAAGTCCGGTCAATAATAAGATGTATGTATGTAAGTATGTATGCGTGTGCAAATGCTCAAACACACAGACACACACTCACTGACAAGCCAGGTCTATCACTGAATACAATACCATTTCAAACACAAGCGCACACACTGCACCTAACAAGTCAGGTCTATAGCAAGATGTATATATGTGTGTGTGCATGGATGTTCAAATACACACACACACAGTATGTATTTCTATCCATCCAGTGTTGCTGTTGCAGCAGGCTCGTATAACATTCCACAAACTCTCAATGTCATCCGTAGAGTTTGCTTAGGAAACAGGGAATAGCAGTAGATTGCCAGGCCCTTCTTCTGTATGAGATGCCCATCACACATGCACCTAAGGACAACTTAGGGCTGTCAATTCACCTATGCCACATCCTTGGGATCTGGAAGGATTACCAGTGTACCCAGGGAAAAAGCACAGTACTACAGGGAGTCCATTACAGGCTCTACACAAAAAGCACATAGATGAAAATAGAACCAAAGCACTTCTTTCTGTGAGGCGAAAATATTGCTTAGTGCACAACTGTGCTACACTATGCAATTACTTATAGAGAATTCAAAGTTGGCAGTTCAGCTATTGCATTTCTTTTGGGATGTTGAAAGAAACCTTAGTACAAGAGAAAATTCAGAAATACAGAGAGGCTATGGAGGGTCTGCTCAGAAAGAACCCTAACTGAGAACTAAACCAGGGAGCCTGTTGCCATGAGGCAAAACGTTGGTCACTACACAAATATGCCACCCCAAACATCTGTCTATAGACAAATTGGGGGAATTCCAATTCATCTAGGTCAGGTCTTTGGGATGTTAAAGAAAACCAAAGAACCTAGGAGGATATGCACACACCTGGCAGAAGGAACCACAGCTATGAGTTCAATCAGAGAAACAAATGCTGTGAGGCAGTAGCACTATTCACAGCTCTACTGTGCCAGGGATCTGTTGTGTTCACATACATTCTGCCCAGACTGCCAAAGGCAGTCACTTGTAATAAATGGTGCTGAAAGTGCCGCTCAAAAGATTATGGCCAACTTGTTAGCCTTAAATAAACTGCAACATCTCCATGTACATGCATAAGACACAGACATAATAGTTTTACAATGATTTTTAGGAAATACAAGACATTGTGTAGCACGTTGCTCTTGCAGGTCCAGATCAGCAATTGATGTGATCAGACAAAACCAGGGTATGTTACTTTTGTCCACAGACTATTCCATATCCAATTCCTCATTGCTGATAGCAATAATTAATATAAAAATAAATAAGTATACAAACGCATGAAAGCAGCCACAGTAAAGTATACACTTATTTCACCGCAAACACACATTAATCTTGCAAAGCCCTAATAATCACTAGGGAACTTAAGAAAAACAGCAGTAATTACACTCTGACATCTGGCTGTCATAAAAGGAAAAAAATAATAATGGTCACAGTAATTTATTTCACATTGTTTCACACAAGCACACAGTAGCCAGCCACAGCACAAGTATTCTAAGCAAAAATAATATATTGTTAAAGGCTTAAAATCAAGGACAGATTTTAAGTACTACTTATAAATATATATATATATATATATATATATATATATATATATATATATATATATATATATATATATACACACACAGAGAGAGAGAGAAAGTTGATAGAATAGCATTTTTTTTTGCCTTGGCATGCATGAATTTTCTGAAGAATATGAAACCTGAAACTCAAATGACTGGCATTACTTACTGACTGCAATCCTCAATGATTTGCCAGAAAGCCACACATTTATAAAGAATAGACCCCCCCCCCAAATATGAAGCAAAATCAGGATTATTCTGTGTAATCGAGGAGAGTTTCTTCCTTACATCACAAAAGTGCAGATTGTCGAAGCCATCTACTGCCAATAACATCAGGTAGCCAGCCAAAAAATTAAAGAAAACAGCTTAACTATTACCATTCTGACCATTTTTTGCAGCTACTTTTGGTTCTCATCATGTCCAAACCCTAAGTTCAACACTCAAAGTTTCTGGGTCACCTAGTTTGCCTTGTGTAAGGCTGGTCATGACTCCCTTTGGCCACTCTCTAGCTGCAGGATTCTGTAGCAGTGCCTTCAGGCTATTCAGGGTAGCTTGAATGACCAAGGTACTTCATTCAGATGCCAGGAATAGAGCCTTGATGCCCACAATCATATTTGTACAAATGCCCTCTTCTGGAAAAGCTGAACCTGCCCCTGTAGTTATACATTGTACTGTGATGCACTCATATCAGACAGTCAAAAATTAAACACTGCTTTGTCACAGCAGCAAAATAAATCAATTGCAAATAATTGTAAGGCAACACAACAGTGCATATTGGCTTGAAATGCCTGACTTTAGAAGGCTGCCAGGATTCCTAAACATTTTTATAACCATTAGCTTTGCTACCTTGCTCAGAGTTTCAATGTCATCTTACAGGTTGGGAACCGCGACTGCTGTCCCAGGATATATGATACATTTATGCACTCTTATGAACAAGAGGATTGCAGGTGTAAATACAGGGGAATATATATTACTTCCAAGGTGGAGGTACCCTGGAGCATTTTGTCTTGTCTGGGATAGGCATCTCAAAGTTAGTAGCTACAAGTAGCAAGGATATGGAAGACATTGGAAGAAACATTTTAATAGCGTAAAAAAAGCTTCATTTTGCAGTTTGCAAAATTCAATTTATTTTTCAGACTTTCAAGGCCCATAGTTTTGGATGTCATATTTGTAATAGGAAACTGGTGTCCCCAGCAAAATGTTAATGACTTAAATATCTAAATAAAATATGAACCTGTAGAGTGGACATTATACAATAACACATAGCTGCCTCTGTTGTGTAAATAAAATAATGGATAAAATGAAAATGACAAAGCACTACATTTTTCTAAATTAAAAATATCCTAAGGAAAATACTCTGTGTCCATAAGAGCATTTGGTCAGTGGACAAGTATACAGTTTTGGTCTCATAAGAAATAATGGGTAATTGCTGTACAACTGAAGAGAATTTAAAGAAAAACTGCATTGCTAGCAAAAAAGTCTGTAATGAATTTAAATTAATCAGAATGTATTTTAATTTTGACTGGCACAGTGGTTAGCATTGCAACCTCACAATGGTTGGCTTTCCAGTTCATCTTTGGGCTGAGTGACCTTCTGTACAGAGTTTGCATATCCTGTGTGCGCCTGAGTTTTCAGCTGGTACTGATATGAATTTCCTATATATGACTATGCTGTATGAGTGAGCATATACATCCTGTGATGAATCATTCCCCTATTCAGGATTAAATGCATCCAGTGAGTACTGTAACAGACTGGATACCCTGCGACTCCCTAATGGGAATCACAAAATAAATAGTTAGTTTTCAATCTTCTAGTTAACTATTGAGGCAAAAAGTACAGTTTTGTACCTACCATAAATGTAGATGTTCGAAGATCCACATTGCTGCAGTCCTTACACTTGGGTAGTCCGCTGTCCTCGGTCGGCCCGAATATCAAAGTATTAGGCTGACGTCGGTCAAGGTGCTTAAGACTGACATCAGGACATCAGGGTACAAATGCGCATGACCGACGTCATATCCTCAGTCTTTTCTTGCCCCAGATGTCAGAAGACCCTAAAAAGAAAGGCCAAAACCAAAAGACAACAAAAAACAACCAACCACCCTTGCACTAATCATATGTACAATATATACAATATCCACAATATTCACAACCCAAACCACACAACCGCCTCTAACTACAGAGGGAAGGAGGGAGGTAAATTGGACTGCAGCAATGTGGATCTTGAACATCTACATTTATGGTAGGTACAAAACTGTACTATGTTCTTCATCTCACATTGCTGCAGTCCTTACATATGGGTAGAATCCCAAAGCAGAGGTAAGGGAGGATGGCAAAACTATAAAGCATTAGGAGCTGCCAAAATGCCCTGTAAAATTGCAGTGGCAAAACCAGCCCTAGATTTAGAGTAAAGTGGAAGGTGGTAATGCTTAGAGAAAGTATGCACTGAACTCCAAGTAGCTGCCTCCAAAATATCTTTAGTTGCCACCCCTTAAAAGCTGTAGAAGTGGCAGTAGCCCTAGTGGAATGAGGCCTAATCCCAGCTGGAATCTCCTTACCATGATGGGAATAACAGAAAGCAATACAAAACCCAATCCACTTAGAAATAGTTTGTTTTGAAACAGGCTTGCCCTGAGAACCCAAAGCAAATGAAACAAATAACTGCTGAGACTGCCTGAACCCTTTAGTTCTGCTCAAATAATATCGCAACTGCCTGTGTATATCCAAAGTGTGCAAAATCTTTTCCCCTTTATTTTGGGGGTTTGCACAAAAGTAGGCAAATGAATAGTTTGGTTTAAAGCCACACTAGAAACCACTTTAGGCATAAAGGAAGGATTAGTGCAAAGATACCCTATCCTTATGGTTAATTAAGAAAGGCTCTACCGCCATAAGGGCCTGTAATTCAGAAACCCTTCTCAGAGGTAATGGCCAACAAAAAAGCAGTCTTCCATGATAAATATTTCAACTCGGCAGTAGCTGCAGGCTCAAAAGGTTGTAGAGTGAGTTTCTCCAACACAAAATTGAGATCCCAAGCAGGAGTAGGAGCTCTACGTGGGGGTCTTATATTCTTTGCCCCTCTAAGGAATTGCTTAAACAAAGGATGAGAAAACAATGGTGGGTCACAGACATAGTGAGCAGAAATTGCTGCAGCATGAACCTTAATAGAGGAGAAGGACAAACCTTTGTCCAGTAACTCAGTAAGATATTGAAGAGCCACACTTAAATTAGGCTTAGAAACATCAAATTCCTTTGCTGTACTCCAAAATAAAAATCTCCTCCATTTATCTGCGTACACTTTCCTTGTACTAGGCTTTCTGGCCTCCAAAATAACATTCAAAACTTGCTGTGGAAGCTGAGACCTTCCAGGGTTTAAAACAGAATATGCCAGGCTGTCAGATGTAGAGAGTGAAGTTTGACATTGAGTAAATGACTGTTCTCCTGAGACAGCAGGTGTGGAATCGAAGGCAAAGGCCATGGAGGCTCCCGTACCAGACTTCTCAGTAATGGGTACCAGTGCTGTCGAGGCCAATCTGGAGCTATTAAAATCATCTTTGGCTTGTCCTGTCTGACCTTCAGGAGTACCTTTGGGAGGAGAGGCAGAGGTGGAAAGGCATACACATGAAGATTGCTCCAATTGAATGAGAGAGCATCCACCTTCCAGGCTGTGGGATGAAACCTTTTTGTGCAAAACTTTGGCAGCTGGTAGTTTAGTGGAGAAGCGAACAGATCTATGTCTGGAGTTCCCCATAACACTGTCAATTTCTGAAATACATGAGGATCCAATTTCCACTCGTGGGGATCCATAATTTGTCTGCTCAACACATCTGCTAAGGAGTTCTGTGCTCCCGGCAGAAACCTTGCCTGAAGATTTAGCTGTAAACTGAGAGCAGTCTCCCACAAAATCATTGCTTGTCTGCATAGAGGATAAGAATGCGTTCCCCCTTGCTTGTTGATGTACCACATGACAGTTGTGTTGTCTGTTAGAACCAACACCTGCCCTGGAAGAAGTAAATCCTTGAAAGCTATTAATGCAAATTGGACTGCTAACATCTCCTTCAAGTTGATATGTAGATGTTGAAGTCTGGCAGGCCACGTGTCTTGTACCCACTTTCCATTTAGATGAGCTCCCCAAGCTTTGTCCGAGGCATCTGTCGTTAGAATCTGACTCGCCTCTGGCCGGGTCACAGAGAGTCCCTTGTTCAGGTGACATTCCTGAGCCCACCACAAAAATTCCTTTTGAATGCAAGGTATTATCTGAATGACAGTGTCCATATCTTGGCAGTGCTGTGTCCATACATTTTTGAGATACCATTGTAGCTTCCTCATATGCAGTTTGGCATTGGGAAGCACCAGAATACAAGATGCCATGAACCCCAAGGCTTGAAGGACTGTCCTTGCAGTCAGCCTGGACTGATGAGACAATTGATGGAAGTAAAGAGAAAGATTCTTTTGTTTGTCCGGGGTCAAAAAGGCCATCTGGGATGCTGTATTCAGTCTCACACCCAGAAAGCACATGTCCTGAGAGGGTACTAGACTGGACTTTATTTCATTCACAGAATACCCCAGGCATCTTAGCACTGCTATCACATACTGTAAATGATGAAGAAGTTCGTCCTTTTCTTGGGCCAGAATCAGGCAATCGTCCAAATAAGGATAGATTTGTATTCCTCTTAGCCTGAAGAAAGCTATCACTGGAGCCAGAACCTTTGTGAACACTCTGGGCGCCGTAGATAAGCCAAAGGGCAATGCAGAGAACTGATAATGAGAAGTCCCAGCCCAAAAACGCAGATACTTCCTGCAACTGAGCCTGATAGGAACATGAAGGTAAGCCTCCTTGAGATCCAGAGTCACCATCCAGTGATCTTTGCCCAGCAGAGGTAAAAGCTGTTGTAACGTCAACATTTTGAACTTGGGAATGTCCAGATATGTGTTGAGGATAGATAAATCCAAAATTGGTCTCCACGTGTTCCCCTTCTTTGGTACTAGGAACAGGCGAGAATAAAATCCTAGGCCCACTTCTGGCAGAGGGACGGTTGTATGGCCCCTATTCAAGTAGCAGAGAAATTTGTTTGTGAGCCTCTAGTCTTTGCTGAGGAGGAACGTCCGGCATGCCTTTGAAAGGAGGCAAGGTATGGAAATAAAACTTGTAACCTTGGTGTATGATATCCAATACCCATCTGTCTTGGGTAATCAAACTCCAATTTTCCTTGAAGAGTGCCAACCTTCCTCCCAAAGGTGCTGCCAGGCAAGAAGGATCTGGCAGCTGAAAAGGTAGGTCATTGGGCCTGTTTACAAAAGGACTGGCCTCTGCCCTCACCCGAAGATTGTGCAGGTGAACTCCCTGTTCTAGGTCTGAAGGAACTCTGAGCTCTACCCCTACCACGTCTAGATCTACCCCTAGACTGAGAATCATAAGAAGGATACGTCCACCCCTTAGCAGGCCAATTCCTACTAAACTTCGGAGGCTGAACTTGCAAAAAATCTTTAACAGCCTGCATAGACTTAGCCTTGTCTTCCATTTTCTTCAAGACTGACTCCACAGGTGAACCAAACAACACATCAGACTGTAAAGGAGCATCCAAAATCCTTGTCTTAACATGGTCAGATAAATTCTGATCCCTCAGCCAGGCGTGCCTGCGAAGAACTGAACCAGTGGCAGCCACCCTAGGCGAGGCCTGTACAGCATCAAAACCACATTGTAAAGAATGCTTACCCACCTGTTCAGAGACATGCACCAAATCTTGCAATTCTTTACACTCAATGCCTTCCGCCAGAGCATCTACCTTAGACTTCAATTGAGAAAGAAGATAGTTTTGATATTTCAACATGTGAAACTGGCAATTCAAAGCCCTCATAGCTAAGGTGGAAGAAGTATAGACTTTCTTTCCCCATCTATCCAAAGCTCTGGCCTCTTTATCTGGAGGAACCGGATTTTTTACAACAGAGGCCTTGACACCCTTAGGTCCCTGACTAACAGTTTCTGGGTCTGCCCTAGGACTCTTATAAAGATATTTATGAGCCTCAGGCACCCTGTAATACCTATCTGGTTTAACAGGAGCAGGAGGCAAAGAATCAGGATTAAGTGAAGCCTCTGCAAACACATCTTCCACAACATCCAGAACAGGGGGTATAGCCAAGGGCCTATGCTGGGGCAAAAGCAAAAATTCCCTAAGCCTTTTCCTGGAATCAGAGAAGTCCTGACCTTCCCACTTAAAATGTTCCCTCATGGAATGAAGAGTCTCTGAAAAAGAAAAATCCTCTGGAGGAGAAGCAGAAGGAGTCGAATCATCTGCATCAGAATCAGAATAAGGAGAGTACTCCTGCAAGTCTTCAGCCGAAGACTCAAACATCCGAAGCCTGCTCAAAACTCCCCAACTCTGGCTCCACCCTAGGCCTCTTATCAGGAGGGGGCAAAGAACCTCTAATCAAAGTAATTAAATCTTCTGCCATTTTAAGCATGTGCTTCTTGGGCACAGACCCTGCTGAACTAGGAGTGACACCAACAGAAGCTAAACCTGGCCTGCCTCTGGGAGAAGCCTTGGAAACAGAAGGAGAGGGCCTAACCACCCTAGGAAGGGAGGGGAGTACAGTAACCTGAGAAGCCCCTTCAGCCTGGCCTGCCTCCTGAGAGGCCACATCCTGCAATATCAAAGTCTCCCCCTGGGACTCCAGAGAAGCCTCCGTCGGAACCACCGGTTCCACTGATGCCTCTAAAGAACCGGCGTCCGGTACGGACGACTCTTCTTGCCTGGGTTTAGCTGCTTTGTCTTTGTGCTTCTTCGAAGAAGCGGGCGCCGGAGAATCCGACGGCATATTATAATTGCACCGCTTCCCGAAGACCAACCTAGCACAATCTAACCTTCGCTTAATAGTGCGCTTATTGAACCTAGCACAAAAGCGACACCCAACAACGTCGTGCTCAGGCCCCAAACAAGGAATACACAAAGAATGATAATCCCTATGTGGTATCTGCTTCCCACAAGAAATACAGTTATTCACTTTTTCTGACATCCGGTAAACCACTGAGGCAAGAAAAAACTAAAATATTCCCCAACGGGGTACTTAGCCAACTTTGACTCGGTCTGAACCTCCGAATTCGAAAAATTTCAGAACGCCGAACAGCACTTGCAACGCTGCTTCTGCATCGGACCATGCGGCAAAAAAGACTGAGGATATGACGTCGGTCATGCGCATTTGTACCCTGACGTCCTGATGTCAGTCTTAAGCTCCTTGACCGACGTCAGCCTAATACTTTGATATTCGGGCCGACCGAGGACAGCGGACTACCCATATGTAAGGACTGCAGCAATGTGAGATGAAGAACATCTTAAGTTACAACCAATGCTCATGTTATGTTCTAAACATATTCCACTAGCCATGTTGTGCAAACATATAGCAAAATTAATATAAACATATTAGTACATTTTCCAAGCAACATCTCAGTTCTACTTCAAGATATTTTATTTATATAATTTGTTAACAGGATTTTTTTAAGTTTGTTTGTCTTTCAGTTTTTTCAGATTGAAACAGATTTTGGCTGTGGGAATTGTGTACTACTTGGTATAAATTAGCCATGAATCTACTTAAGCATTCATTTCAAGGTTTAATGCTGATCATTTGTACCTTTGATATCTTTTTTAGGTCAACATAATTTTCGATTTGGAAAACAATATTTAATCATTTTATTTTTGAGTACTAGCAGTGTGTTTAATGTTTCTTTTGAGCTGTGTGATTCCATATCCTTCAAAATATAAATGTACTTTTCTATTTCCATAAACAAGTTAAACAGAAATCTGCTTGTACTGTGCCTGAGGGATAAATCCTGGCTTATTAGCAGAGATGTCATTCTTTCAGATTTAGACACAGATATAAGGCAGAGTACAACATACATTTCTTTTAGATCATTTCTTTATTACTGAAAAAAAAACAACTCAGGATCTTAATAAAATCCACCAAACCCAAGTCTGAGGCTAAAATATCTACCCAAGCATAGATAATCTCAAGGCATTTTTAGTTATGTTCATAATCTCAAAAGCACAATGCAGCAATGTGCTGAGCGGATTGTGAATGATGTTACCTACAATGAGGCTGAAGATACAGTGAACCTACTGGCTGACAAATTTAGATCTACCTTTACCCCTCTTCCCCATCCGTCTCTTTCTCAAGATATACCTGAAACTGGTGCACCTCCAGCTATCACATAAGACCAAGTCCTAAAAGTGCAATCAAAAGCTAAAAATGCTGCATCAGCGGTCCTGACAATATCCCTGGATGCATCTTAAATAGTATGAATCAGGATTTGCCACACCCCCAACTACACTGTTCAATCTCGGCCTATGTACAAGTTTTGTACTAAGTGAATGAAAACCAGTCACCTAGAGTTCTATGCTGGAAATGCTCCTATTTGGCATCTACTTTTCTGAAGTAAAAGCCAATATCAAAGGGCTCTGGATGACTAATTTTGCAGATGACTGCAAGCTAGGAGCAGTCACTGAATCCCCAAATGACCTAGCCATCTTGCAGGAAGGCTTGTCTCAAATAAATAACTGGTGGCAAAATTATGGATTGAAACTAAATGCCACAAAATGCATTATTATATGCTTTGGGAAATCATCTACCCCAGGGAAGTACCACATTGACAATATGCCCTTAAGAGCTGACCCAGTCATTTAAGATTTGTAAAATTATATGGACAGTAACCTAACTTTTGACCAACATGCAAGGTCGTAAGAAAGTGCTTCTATATTGCATGGCTTATAAACAAAATGATTGGGCCTACATCTAGGGATGCCATTGTTCCCCTTTACTCAGTCCTTATTAGGCCAGTCATTGAATATAATGCCCCCTTTGGACTGCAACTGTCCAGAAACATGCAACAAGTGGAACACCCACAAAAACACCTTACTAAAACTATACAAGGCCTAAACAATATAGCCTACATGGACTGACTCAAAACCTTATCACTATTCTCTATATCCTACAGACTGCCAATAGGTGATCTGTGTCTGGCATAAAAGGCATCCTCCAATCCATTACTTATGAATTTATTGCACATCAGCAAGTCCAATGGCATCAGAAATACTCTGTCTAGGGATCCAAACCTCCTTGGAAAGTACAGTTGTGTACACCTACCATAAATGTAGATGTTCGAGTGTCTTCACTGTTGCAGTCATGACTGTAGGGTTCTCCCCTGCCAGCAGGCAGCCCTCGGTCAGCCAGAATCCCAAAGTCTGGGTCCGGCGTCGGCTGTTCAACCATGCTCCCTGACGTCAGAGCGCCAGGAGTACAAAGCTGACAGCCGACGCCATCTTCTCCAGTTTTTCTTGCCCCAGATGTCAGGAGTCCCAAAATGAAAAAGGTCCCATAACCTTTGCAAATACACCTCAGAAGAATGGTGAAAAAAGGAACTACACAAAAGTAAAAGTAAGAGGGGACAGGAGGGAGGGAGCAGACTGCAACAGTGAAGACACTCAAACATCTACATTTATGGTAGGTGTACACAACTGTACTATGTTCATCGTGTTTCACTGTTGCAGTCATGACTGTAGGGTAAAATCCCAAAGCTGAAAGAAAGGGAGGTGGTCATAAAGAAGAAGGGGCGGCTAAAAGGCCCTGCAAGACTGCAGAGGCAAAGCCTGCCCTAGACTTAGAGTAGAGAGGTAGATTGTAGTGCTTAGAAAAAGTATGCACTGAACTCCAAGTTGCAGCTTCCAAAATGTCTTTGGTAGGAACTCCCCTGAGGAAGGACGCAGAAGTGGCAGCAGCTCTGGTGGAATGAGTCCGTATACACTCTGGAATTTGCTTTCCATGGAGTGAATAACAAAATCTGATTCCATGAGCAATCCATTTAGAAATGGTCTGTTTTGAAATGGCTTTACCTTGGAAACTTGAAGCATAAGAAACAAACAATTGTTCTGATTTTCTGATGTCCTTGGTTCTGTCCAGGTAAAAACGTAGTTGTCTGTGTACATCCAAGGAATGTAAGATCCTTTCCCCTTTATTTTGAGGAGTGGGGAAAAAGGTTGGCAAGTGGATAGTTTGATTTAAAGCCACTTTGGAAACCACCTTAGGCATGAAGGTAGGATTAGTCCTCAAAGATACCCTGTCTTGATGAAAAAATAATATAAGGTTCCACAGCCATAAGAGCTTGTAACTCTGAAACTCTCCTGGCAGAGGTTAGGGCTAACAAGATAGCTGTATTCCAAGATAAAAACTTGATGTCAGAAGAGGCAGCAGGCTCAAAAGGAGGCAAGGTTAGTTTTTCCAAAACATAGTTGAGATCCCAAGCAGGAATGGGAGGAGATCTAGGAGGTCTTAAGTTCTTAGCTCCTCTGAGAAACTGTCTCATGAGCTGGTGGGAAAAGATGGGAGGGTCTGTATTATAATGAGCAGAAATAGCAGAGGCATGTATCTTAATGGAAGAGAAAGAGAGACCCTTATGTAAGAGATCTGTCAAGTAAAGTAAAATTAAGGTAATGTTAGGAAGGAGAGGATCGGAATCCTGAGCCTGCATCCAGGAACAAAATCTTGTCCATTTTCCTGCATAAGATTTTCTAGTGCTAGGACGTCTGTCTTCTAAAATGACATCCATAACCTGCTTGGGTAGGAAAGAAGAAATCAAAGGCCCTGGATTAACCAGGCCGCCAGGCTGAGAGTTCTGACATGAGAGTGTAGAACCTGACCCTGATGTTGGGACAGAAGGTTCGGAGACTGAGGTAAAACCCAAGGGGGCTCCAGACATAGACTTTTTAGAGTTGGATACCAAAACTGCCGAGGCCAATTTGGAGCCAGCAAGATTATCATCTTGGGCTTGTCCTGTTTTATCTTCAATAAGACCCGTGGAAGAAGAGGAAGAGGCGGAAAGGCATATCCCGAGAGGTTCTTCCAACTGAATGACAGGGCATCCACTTTCCAAGCTTCTCTGTGGAAAGTCCTGGTGCAAAAATTCTGTAGTTGATAATTGAGATGGGATGCAAAGAGGTCTATGTGAGGACATCCCCAGACTGCTGTTATCATCCTGAATATTTTGGTGTCCAGCATCCACTCGTGTGGATCCGAAAGGTTTCTGCTCAGACTGTCTGCCAGGAAGTTTTGTTTCCCTGGTAGAAACTGAGCTTGAAGATCCAGATTGCAAGCTAGAGCTGTGTTCCATAGATCCATGGCTAGTCTGCAAAGGGGGTAAGAATGAGATCCCCCTTGCTTGTTTATGTACCACATAACTGTGGTGTTGTCTGTCCGTATTAGTAGTTGTCCTGGTTGTAAAAGATTCCTGAAGGCCAATAGAGCTTTCTGAACGGCTAACATTTCCTTTAAATTGATATGCAGGTGCTTCTGATCCTTTGTCCAAAGGCCCTGCAGACAGTTGCCCTGAACATGGGCTCCCCAAGCATAATCCGAGGTGTCCGTGGTTAGAATCTGAGTGGCAGGAGGCAGATGGAAGGGTTTCCCTTTGTTTAGAGCACATGCCCTGGACCACCAAAGAAATTCCTTTTGAAGGCAAGAAAGGATGGAGATCAGTATGTCTAAACTGTGGCAATGCTGAGACCATACACTTTTTAGGTACCACTGTATTTTCCTCATGTGTAGTCTTGCATATGGTACGAGAAGGATGCAGGAGGCCGTGTAACCCAAAGCCTGCAGGAATTTCCTTGCAGATCGTTGAGTTAAAGTTGCCAAGGTCTTGAAAGTCGAAGCCAGCTGTAATTGTTTTTCAGATGTCAGAAATGCCATCTGGGTTGTGGTGTTTAGAAGTGCACCCAGAAAAGTTATCTGTTGTAATGGTGTCAAATTTGACTTTTTTATGTTTACAGAGAATCCCGGGAACTTGAGGAGGTTCTGTACAAATTCTAGATGCTGGAGTAAGACATCCTTGCTGTCTGCCTGAATTAGACAATCGTCCAGATAAGGGTAAATTTGAATTCCCTTGAGTCTGCAGTAAGCTACTACTGGAGCCAGGCATTTGGTGAAGACCCTGGGCGCAGTAGACAATCCAAAGGGCAGTGCAGATAATTGAAAGTGCCTCGATCCAGCCTTGAACCGGAGGTATTTTCTGCGATCCTGCCTGATGGGAATGTGTAAATATGCCTCATTTAAATCCAAAGTTACCATCCATGCATCTTTGGACAGCATTGGAAGTAGCTGCTGTAGAGTAAGCATCTTGAATTTTGGAATCTCTAGAAAGGTGTTCAAGACCGACAGATCCAGAATGGGTCTCCATGAGTTTTGCTTCCTGGGGACTAGAAAGAGCCTTGAGTAAAAACCTTTTCCCATCTCTGAAAGTGGAACCAGTTCTATGGCATTCATAGCCAAAAGAGCTTCCACCTGGTTTAAGGCCTCCGTCCATTGATGTTTTGGAAGGTCTGGCCATCCGCTTGGCCTTGGCAAGGTATGAAAATGGAATTTGTAACCTCTTAAAACCACATCCAAAACCCACTTGTCTTGGGTTATTTGAGTCCAATTTTGATAAAAAAGAGAGTTTTTTCCTCCGAGAGGGGCTTCCAGGCAAGAAGTTCCTGTAGCCCAACAGAGGGAGTCATTGAGTTTGTTTCCTTTGAGTTTGTGACCTGTCCTCTCCTCCCCTAGGGGTGGAAGCAGTCCATTGTCTTGGTCTATAAGAAGCTTGTGTTTGAGGCCTTCCTCTGGAGCGTCTATATCTACCCCTCTGAGGCCTGTCTGAAGTGGGAAAGGACCAATTTTTTGAAGGCCAATTCCTGCTAAATCTAGGTGGCTTTACTTGTAAGAAATCTTTAACTGTTTGCATGGATTTCACCTTATCCTCCATCTTTTTAATCACCTCTTCAGCTTTTGATCCAAACAAAACATTATGCTGAACAGGAGCATCCAATAATTTAGCCTTTACTTGTTCAGGCAAATTTTGTTCCTTTAGCCATGCATGCCTTCTAATGACTGTGCCGGAGGCAGCAGCCCTACAAGAAGCCTCCAAGGCATCAAATCCATAGTGTAAACCATGCTTCCCAACTTGTTCAGTGGCATGCAATAAGTCATGTAATTCCTTATCATCTGCACAGGCAGAAATGGAAGTAAGCTTTCGTTTTAAAACATACAAGAGAAATTGCTGGCATTTCAGCATATGAAACTGACAGTTTAAAGCCCTAATGGACAAAGTAGCAGAAGTGTACACTTTTTTGCCCCATCTTTCTAAGGATCGAGAATCCTTTTCAGTAGGAATGGGATTTTTGGCAGAAGCGGCCTTAACTCCCTTAGGACCCTGAGAAATGGTTTCAGGGTCAGCAGAAGGGTTCTTGTATAAAAACTGGTGGGAATCAGGAACCCTGTAATATCTATCAGGCTTAACAGGAGCAGGAGGAAGAGAGTCAGGGGTTAAGTTAGGCTCCGAAAAGGCATCATCCACAATATCCAAAACAGGAGGAATAGCCAGGGGTCTATGTTGGGGAAGAAGAAGAAAATCCCTCAGTCTTTTCTTAGATTCCGAATACTCCTGTCCTTCCCAGTGGAAATGTTCCCTCATTTCATGCAAAGTTTCCCCAAAAGAGAAATCCTCAGGGGGAGAAGCTGAAGGAATGGATTTCCTCAGCATCAGAATCCTCATAAGGAGGGAAAGAATATTCCTGGTCAGAAGAAGAAACTGAGGAAACAGAAGCCTGATCAGAGGAATCATAATAAACATCCTGTCTTGGCCTTTTATCTGGAGGGGCATGTGAACCCCTAATCATAGTAAGTAAATCCTCCGCCATCTTGAGTAACTGTTTCTGTGACTTGGGAGCCGGTTCAGAAGAGGCCTGTGTTGCAGTCTTTGATTTAGAAGGAGTCTTTGCCTTTGTCTTTGGTTTGCCTTTATTAGAAGCTGAGTAGGCCTGAAAACCCCTTCAGAAGCCGGTACCTGCACAGTGGCTCCGGACCCATCCGAAGGAGCATTGTCCGAAGGTCCTGCAATAGAAATATTTAAAGGCCTGGTTGGCTCCTCATGAGAGTCCGTTTCGGCCATCGGTTCTGAAATGGCCGACGACAGGGGCTGCAAAAGCACCTCACTGACGAAGGCCGAACCTGAAGCTGGCTCCGCTTGTGCGCTATCACCAGATTTGGACCTCGGAGGCCTGTCTTTATCCTTGCGATGTTTGTGAACTCTGGTAGCCGGAACCATATCCGACGACATTTTGTAGTTAAAGCGCCTACCGAAGTAATGAAAAGCAAAATCGTACCTTCGCTTAATTGTACGTTGATTGAATCTAGCACAAAACCGACAACTAGCTACGTCGTGGTCAGGGCCTAAGCAAGGAATACAGTAAGAATGAAAATCCTTATGAGATATTTGCTTCCCACATGAAATACAATTATTAACTTTTTCTGACATCGGAGTGGAGCAAGAAAAAAGTTTCCCCAACGGGGTACTTAGCTTTGAGTGGAGAAGAAAATCTTCAGACTGAAGTTTATCAGAAAAAATCATCAGGAGTCAGCCGACCGGCACTTGCGAACTGCTATCACCGCACGGCAAGAAAGACTGGAAAAGATGGTGTCGGCTGTCAGCTTTGTACTCCTGGTGCTCTGACGTCAGGGAGCATGGTTGAACAGCCGACGCCGGACCCAGACTTTGGGATTCTGGCCGACCGAGGGCTGCCTGCCAGCAGGGGAGAACCCTACAGTCATAACTGCAACAGTGAAACACGATGAACATCATCAGCAAAATTGTTTGGAGGGACAGGTATATCTTGCAGAGGATATCACTGCTGCAGAACAGAGTCCCCATGCACATAAAACAAAGTTCATTCCTGCCCATATTCAAGTGAAACATAGCTCTATGGATGGGAAATAGAAAAATTAGCCTAGGACTGCCCCCTGTACTATTAATCGACATCTGCAGCTCCCAGGTGCTTTATCCCATGCATGGGTCCCCCTCAATTTACCTTTGGTATGATCCTAGTTATTATCATTAGGGGTAGTATATAATCACTGAACACAGGATGGGTACGACCAATCTTTAACCAAATGGGATAGCTTATTTCAAGCTCAAAAAGGGAAACTGACTAGGCTTAAATGGCCCACATGGGCAGTTAAGACTAGTACTTCCCTATAAATATATGAACCAATTTGCAACTTAAAATACACTTACATGTTTTCTTATAATTATCAAAATCTCATTTTTAACACATTTAGGATACATGCTGATGCCATCACTTGGAGAACTGTGCAAAAGAGTTACCCTCTTCCATAGTACTGAAATGTTGAAAAGATCGACATCATACCTGAATATCCAGTGATATCCATAGCTTTGAGGTTTCTGCATTTGATAACAGTCAAAGTCAGACGGCCAGCTGTGGGCAAATAGCACAGAGAAAACATGATCTCTCCCAGATCAACACTTTCCTGTAAGTAGGAAAAAGAAGGAGTTGGTGATAAAGAAAATAGTTCTGCTCTTTAAAAGTACTATATTCAGCCCCTTGAGAGCGATAAGTCATAATAGTACATTCATCTTCAAAAAACTGCATACGTTCAATGCACCATCATTAGAGGCAAAAAAACTTTCTTTCTACTAATGCCATATCCTGCAAAACAGTATTGCTGTAATAAATCCCTGAACACACAATTATAAAAAGTCCAAAATATATAAAAAGTACACATGTATACATTATGCTTATACTAGATATTCATTTTCAGATTCAGAGCTGGTGGGAGGATAGGGTCCATCTCAGCAAGTAACTAGTACAAACACCATGATCCAGATGGTCAGCCAAGACCACTGCATGGTGCACATATGTCTATACACAATTACGGACAGTTTAATGTCTTCAATCAATTTGACAGCATGTGTTTGAAATCTTGTAGACTTCAGAAGGAAGTTTTAAAATATAGGGAGAACATTCCAATTATGGACAAAAAGCACCCAGTTATGAGACAAATCAGGTAAACAAGTGTTCAAAGAAGCAAGGCTAACTGCACTAAATGCAGCAAACATGCTGTTTTGTCTGTATTATGCTTATGTGTTATGCACAACAAAAAGTCAACAAATGCAGCAGAAATTTTATAAGTGAAATTAATTCTAATACTGTTCTTAATGGAAATGTGCTCTATCCTAAAGAAATTATAACTTTTAGGTAAAATTTTACTTGTGTATATGTATACATCTGTCTATTTAGATTTGTTATGTTTATTTGTGGGTGTGTGTATTTCTGTGTCTTGCTGTATGTCAGATGAAATATATTGTACTCCAGGTTTTGGGAAGTTTCAAGCTCTACACTGCATTAATTCTATGCTAAGTTAGAGACTAGGGAACCTGTACATCAACACCCTTATTTGAGAACAAACATTTTCTGGCAATGTGCTAATGTACAGTAATGCCCACTGAAAAACAAACCCACTGCTTCATGGCAGCATATTAAGCTGCTGTGAAGCTTGTCTTGGACTCTGTGTGTGTGGGTGTGTGTGTGTGTGTGTGTGTGTGTGTGTGTGTGTGTGTGTGTGTGTGTGTGTGTGTGAGAGAGCGAGCAAAATCTTGAGACTGTAACAAGTAAAATGTCAGCAGCATACCCATATGAGTAAGAAAATGTGAAATTCTATTGCCAGGCATTACTGTCTGACTTTAAAGGAGAACCACACCCAAAAAGTGGAAAAAAAAGTATTTTTCAGCATATCTTGAACCTTTCTGTATTACTAATGTCTCCAAGTAAGTGGTGGTTATTTTCTAATTTGTTATACCCCAAAATGGCTTGAAAGGAGGCTGCCATGGGTAGCATATTTTGGTTTAGCAGTCAGTGCCTTCACCTCCTTGGTGTCATTTTACAGGGACAGAGAGAATATTTTTGAGATAAAAGATTTTACTCAGTCAGCTAGAATTGTGGTGAAGATTTTAACTGCTACATTAATCAAAGAGATAGACCTGTAACTCACCGGGTCTTTTACATCAGCACTTTCTCTAAAGATAAAAATAGTTCTAGAGGATTTAAAATGAGGATCCATAATGGAGTTTTCTATTGTGTAGTTAAAAAGGTATACTAGCACTTTAGATATTTTCTGGTTAAAGGACTTGTAAACTTCCACCGTAAAACCATCAGGCACTGCAGCCTTGTTAGATTTATGGTTATTAAAATTAATAAGCCACTGGTCCAACCATTAGAATATGTTTATTAGAAAACAAAGCTTTCAAGCAACTCAGGACTGGTCATCAGTGTTGCAATTAAAAAACTTTCACTTCCTATTTAAAACCAAATCCAGCTTATCAAAGTAGTTGTCACAAACACATGACTTAGTGCTTTATAAAATCACATGACCGAATAAAAATTATATGAAGAAAATAAGTAATGAATAATAGTAGCCTACTAATTTATATATATATAAAATACACATGAATACCTAGATAAAACTTTTTCTTTCAAAAGTGATTTAACGTTATATTTTTTTTTACATTAAGTAAATGTAGTTTGTCCTCTCTGAATATAGATGGATTCATTTCTTCAATCAATTCTGTCCTAGTAACCAGGTCACCACCACATACACCTAAATATACTTTTTGTAAAACTCTAAGCTTAAAAGTGTGATCATGGCCAGAAACTGTCATATGCTTATATAATGCATTGGTTTCTACTCTTCTTCTGATTTCTGATAGATGGGAAGCTATACGCTTTTTCAATTTCTGATTGGTCTTCCCAACATAGAAACAACTGCATTTCTCACAATTAGCAAGGTATATAACATTCTCACTTGAACAAGTTACAAAAGTCATAAAACAAAACATTTTCTTTGAAACAGGATGTATATATAAATTCAGTTCCCAAATTAATATACCTACAAAAGGACCAATTTTGACATGGCAGTCACTTTTTTATTTGATGTAAAATGTCTTTCTTGGTAAAGATCTTTATAACATAAAAGTTGCTTCAAATTTTTCTCTTTCTTAAAAATAAAACATGAACAGTCACCTACAATTTTCTTTACTTTAGGGTCGGATTCCAAAATGCTCCAATTTTTTTTCTTATAATAGATTTAATTTGTGGTGTGCATCTATTGAATTTAGTAATATAACCCAATTTCCTAGTTGTATCTGATGCATTATTCTGGCGCAGTCAAATTATTACTCAACATATAGGGCCATCTCTTTGTGAGGTTACTAATTCTCTGTTAGTGCTAATCATGGTTTTATTATAAATTCTGATATAAAAATAATTAGTCATAGTGTTGGGTTCAGTAACAAAGCCACTTCCGGTGGTATTTAGCCTACTTGCTCTCAAAAACTGGCTTTTGACAACATTATTATAAACATGCATGGGGTGCGTACTAATATTGGATACATATCTTTTGGCCTGAACATACTTTCTATGAATAGAGGTCTAAAGCTCACTATCTATAATAGCTCTATTAATGTGAAGCAAAAACCTTTCCGGTCCAAACGACAAGGACTGATGATAAAGAATAAAACAAGTTAATTTTCAAGCCAACAATCCAGCTAACGTGTTGCAAACCAGGCAATTCGTTGAATGACAGTC
The DNA here is from genome assembly GCF_019279795.1 of Protopterus annectens. Lineage (NCBI taxonomy): Eukaryota > Metazoa > Chordata > Ceratodontiformes > Protopteridae > Protopterus > Protopterus annectens. The sequence continues at coordinate 26,136,175 of NC_056739.1, read as the reverse complement.
CAATGCAGTTCAAAATTCCAACAAAAAGTTTTAATAGTCGACAAAAACAACAAGAGTTAACTTTGGACCGGAAAGGTTTTTGCTTCACTTTTTTCCTGGTTTAAGTTCAATTTCATTGGTTGGTTAGCTCTATTAATGTCCAACAAATTACTATAACTACTAGAATATTTTAAATCAAACTGAAGAAATTCAGTAGATTTTCATAAATGGTCCACAAACATTTCTAAAGATTTAATATTCCTCTGTTAAAAGGTAAGAATAATATGAATATGGAAAATGCAATTTTAGTTACTTTGGACATTACGTCCCCGTTTATGGCTGTTCCTATTGATTTAGGTATACAATATGTAAGGGAATTATTATCCCATCATGGCAGGCTTTCTACTAATAAGATTTCAACCCTTTGCACAATGTTGCATGTAGTGTTCAATAGTAACATGTTTATGTTCAACGATGAATATTTCCATCAAATATCAGGCGTAGCAATGGGCACACCTGTTGCCAACAGCTATGCCAAGCTTGTGATGTCTAGATGAGAAAAACTCTCTAACTATTCTGGTGGTGAAATTAGATATTTAAATGAAGCCCTTAAATTTTATAAATGTTTTGTTGATGACATCAGAGGGTTGAGGCAACCTGTCTCGATATTGAAATAACAAAGATATATGATGAAGATTCACATTCAAAGGAGAATTTTTGATTGAGTAACTTTATTTCTGAATGAAATAGTACTGTGAGTGATCTAATTCCATTGTCAATGCACAAACAGACTCAGATGCACACATATGGACACAAATCCATGTATGTTAAGAATTTCAATGGATTCTCTCAATGCATCTCACAGAAGTGAACTAAAATACATTATATACATTGGTGTGGATTTGTGTATTTATTCATTCAGTTACAATCAGGTATCTGCAATGTATACAGTAAAAGTGACCTGTGGTCATAATTTGTAAACACATTTGTGTACAGGCATGTGTGTGTGTGTAGGAGGGTTGAAACAAATCATTGTGGATGTTATTTTATTTTTATTTTATTAGTCTCAGTCATCTCAAGCATACACAGTCAACACATTTAGTGCCTGGCTGTGGATTAAAATTACTAACATTTTTATTTGGTCATCTTAAACACTCTTATTTAATCTGACTTTTCAGGACTATGTATATCTCTCTTTATCAGTCTAAAACAATGCACTGTGCCTACTGTTTGTGTGAAACAAAAATGAAATATAATAAAAAAATTGACACAGTAACAATCATACATTTGAGGAGTGCACAGCCAACTACATCATGATAATTGCTGGCTACAGGGGCAACTGTCATACCTGGGGTGGGTTAAGGGGGGGGGGCAGCTGTCCCACGAACAAGCCATAAGCAGGCAAAACTGGTACCTCAGATAATTTGCTGATTATGCACAAGTGCAGTATTGGCATTCATTTAAGATGATGTGGCAGATATCCTGACTTTTTTTTTAAAGAATGCCCTTTAGATGTCAGTAAATTTGAGAGAGAGTTATTAGTAGAACTCTGTTATACTTCTATAGTTCCAAAGTTTTTATTTTTTTTTAATCTTTGTTTCTCAAGTTTATTAACTTTTGGTTTGGGGGCATCAGTCTGGAAAATGTCCAGAATGCCAGTTGATCCAACTACAGTTCTTATAGGACCTGTGAATGAAAATGAGTGATCCAGCTGTCATTTGCCTAAGCCAAATAATAATTATGGTTTTGCAGGACTAGCATGCATTTGTGTGAAACAAGTTGGAATATTTTACTTTGTCTACTATTAATGTGAAACAATGTTTAAGTACATCATGGTTGCCATTTCACCATAATCAGACATCTGAGTTGAAACCAGCCAAGAAAGTGACTAGAACTGTTGGATACTGGGTCTCTCTGGATGAAGAGGACTAATAACTGTTAACTTCATCACAGCAATGGGTTTAATCTGCCTTTGCAAAACTAGTGTGCATCAGAATTAAGCAAATTGGAATACTTTGTGATTTAAAATGGACAGTATAATCAGACATCTGAGGTGTATAAAGTCAATAAACTAGATCTGTGATGGCTATGAAGGACATCTGTGGATTGAAGCAACTTATCCTTGCAGGTGTGTGATCATAGATAATCAGTCACTAATCTGGTGTGTTAGGAGCAGTGACACAACCTATTGTATTTGCTGAAGTCAGTGCAAACTGTTCTGTAGTTAGATCATTGCTACTGCTTATTTTGGGGAGGGACTGATCCACTGCATCTAAAAGCAATACGTTAGGCATGATTTGCTCACTTTCTATTACAGTCAAACATCAGCATTGTTCAGAATAAATGGTTACCTTTAGTCATCTAGGTGGCATGTGTGTGAAAGCAAATAACCACTAGCATAGTAAATCTCACAACTTGGAAGTGGTTCTTGTGTGGAACTCACATATCCTTTGCATTTGTGTAGGTTTTATGTTACTGTTTTTGCTTCCTACAGCTCCACAAAGATTCACCATAAATGAACTGGCATTTCTCCAATTTGCTTGTAGGTAAGCATGCAATGTGAAAGTGTGTGTGTGTGTGTGCATGTGAGTGCACGTGTGTGCTCATTTTCTGGAACACCTGGCTTATCATGACTAGTGTCAGTATGTGTGTGCATATATGGAAAAAAATCACTGATTTTTATTTATGGATGCAATATTGCTGGGGTTATACATACCACATGTAGCTAATAGTAAAAAAGAACAGTTAACAGATAACTATTTTTCAAAACGAAGGCATAAAATGCATCACACAGCTAGATACTCAGAGCTTCTGAGAAAACTAAGCTCCAAGATCCTAGCTGTATAATGAGAATGGGAGACAGGCTTTGTAGGGGGCCTCAGCCTCAGGTCTGATCTAGTCTAAAATCATCGGTGCACAGAGGTGAGCAGAGAAAGTCACCAGAGCATGTGTGGGAGCTAGAGATAGTGTGTTTATTATTTCCTCACAATCAAACATTAGAAGTGAGCTTAGAAGGTCAGTGTTATTTGGTTTAGGGCAGTGTGCTGTCATCCTGATCCAGCCATATGGAATACACTTCTGTGCTCAATATTTTTTACTTTTTCCTCATAATATTTAAGTTGTTGCATTTTGTGGGGTACACACACACATACATGCACATACACATAGTATAATAATGAAACATCAATAACTCAAACATGAAAACATGGAGACAAAGTACACAAAATGAGTCCCCTGTGAAGGTTGATATGCTGGGTGAAATTAAGAACTGTGGTGTGGCTTAAAGCCATGCTTGTCAGAGGAAAGGATGTTGTCATCTATTAAGTGTTCAAAAAGTTGGGACTTCATAATTAAAAATCCTTGAAAAGTTTATGGGGAAAGAAAGAAATATATGGTGGTAATTACAGAAGTCAGTATAATCTCCTCCATTGTGTAAGGGAATAATTAATCACTTTTTCCAGATAATGGGTACATAATTTTCTTGAATAAATCTATTTACGAGGATGGAACAGAGAGAAACATACACGTCTAACAGCAATAAGTAGAAATATATTTTTGTGGCCATTTGTTCTTTTGCTTTAATTCCAATCTATCTTCAAAACATAAAAGGTGGCCATCTCTTGGCAGTAGACTTGAGAAGATACGCTGGATATATGTAAAGCAAAATCAAATGGGAATACAGGACTATGACCATTTATTCTTTCACTTTCATCCAAATCCAACATTAGAGGACTACATAGAAGGTGACCATGGGGTGGAGAGAGTAAAGAGTCATAGAGTCCCCCCATGTGTTGGAACGTATTATTTTTGTCAGCTTTGAACATTATCTTCAACTTTGGACAAAACTCATTCCTTCTTTGAAAAAAAAACTGAATATCTTGATTTTTAACAACATTGAACCAAAATGCACTGTAGAATATCTGAAACCCCATGGATTCTGGTGTACCCATCACTCAAGTCCCTCTTTAATGTTAAATACTTCCTCTAAATTTATTATCATGCAGACTGACCACTTAGAGTATGTTGAAAGGATGGACAAAACAATTACACAGAAACACAAATCCATATGGTGTATGGATGTCAGGATAGGTCCTCCCTACACCATATGGATTTGGAATAGGAATATCAGGGGGTACTGTGGGGTGGAATGTTGGGCAGTAAGCCCATGGCGTCTTATGTCTAATGCTCCGTCTTATCAAAAGTCTACCCTGTTGACAGTAATTGGACATCTAAGGTATATATAGTTAGCAAAGTGGATAGAATCAGTGGATGATGAGGCAGTCTGTGGATGAAAGTGACTGACCCCAGCTTTGGCTTAATTTCAGGTAAGCAATCATTGACCTGCCACTACCTCTCAAGTGTCCCTGATTTTCAAGAATGCCCCTAATTTTGACTCGAACTTTAGCTCTGTCCCTCTTAATCCCTCCTAAAACTGGTAACTTTTGGAGGAAAGGTGGTGAATTACACTTAATGAATAATGACAATAATTAAGAGTTCTAGACTTCTTTTACTTCAGAAAATGCACATTAATTCATCTTATCTGATTCTGTCAAAGTTTCAAGTAAGTAGCACTAATATTTTAAAAGTGTCCCTGATTGTCCCTGATTTTTTCTGGATTTGTCCCTGATTCTGTTGAAATTTGTCCCTGATTAGTTGAGAGCTAGAATCTACCAATTCCAGTTAGCCACTCTCTCATTGAGGTGCTTAGTGCATCCCACCTTGCTCTGAAGTCACAAGGTGTCGTACCTCCCTCATATTCAATTGCAATTCCTAGGACTGCAATGAAGGTCTTCATACATTCAAAAGATTCTCATTTTATTACTGCAAACCCTTCTCTTGTGTTTAGAAAGTAAAACCCAGTTTTCACATTTTTATTCTTAGAACTTGAAACTACCACACAAACCGTAATTGTGCTTTTTGTAGGAACAATATCTTTATTAACCATCTCTTTTGTTAGTATCCCTCTTTTTTGAGCAAGACAGCCCAGCATTGGTTTAGGTTTGTGGGATGAAATGTTTGTACTAGGCTAACAACCATTAGTGCCTTTTTAATGCATCCCAAATCTCTGACAAATTCTGGTACCCTTTATATGTATAAGCAGGGGCTTGGGAGATGAAACATTTACAAGTGAGGGCCTGGGAAATGAACCTTCTACAGGCTGACAGTGTTCATTAGAGACATAGGTGTCAGACCAGGGTTGAATTTTCTATTCCCCATCCAATTGTCTAAGTTTTACTTGAACTGGGTTAGGGAGAAACTCTTCTTCACATGGATGGGGAGAATGTTCCAGAGAAGTTGTAGTCTCTGGGATACAAATCTGTTTCTTCAGTAGGTCCTATAAATATTACATGCATGGTTTAAGTCTTTGGAACAAGTAATTCTGGTGCTGTTTGTTTTATGGATATGCAGGAGATCTTTCAGGGTGGGGTTTGACAATGTTTTGTATGCCAGGCATAGCTCTCCATAACAGTCTGTAGGAGACAGAATACAGGGATAGGGCCTTGAGGCAGTCTAGCACATGTTTCTTATGTCCTGTATTCCTTTAGAGAGGAATCTCTGTGGGCATGCCAATTGTTGGCTGCGCCTGGTCAGGTATATACCAAAGGAGGCATTGTACTCAATGACCGGTCTGAAGAATACCAAATTCAGTGGAACAATGTCCTCCATGGACCTAGATGCCATACCACTTTTTTCCAAGTTGAACAACATAGACCTATTTTCTCACTACTGTAGACACATGATGGTCAAATGTTAGAATACTGGCTGTGTGTGTCTCCAATTCCCCGACTACTGGGTCAACTCTTGTGGGGGGGGGGGGGTAGCAATATGATAGTTACCATGGGTGAATAATTTCCTGAAGGACACTATTATGCATTTCCTGGCAATCAGTTTTAGTCCATGGCTCTGACAAGTTTTTGTCTGTGTAAGTCCTTCCTGAAGAACATTTGTGTTAGTTGGGATTCTATGACTGCTAATTTGCAATCATTTGCAAATTTAGTCAGACAGAGGCCCTTAACTTTGGCTTTGATTTCAGAGAAGTAAATGATAAAAAGGAGCAGTCCCAGTACTGACCCTTGAGGGACTCCACTTGTGACAGACCTCTCTGTAGAGGTAGACTCCCAAATTTTAACTTCCTGGGTCTTGTCTATGAGCCAGCTGATTATCCACTGGGTGACAAGGTTTATACCTAACTTCAAGTTTGTCAACAATGCTCAAGTGGAGTATTGTGTTAAATGCCTTGGCCAGGCCAGGTTAAGGTAGGCAGTGTGAACCATTTTGCCCTTATCCATTAGTTTGGTGACCTTCACAAAGAAGTCCACCAGGCTGAGTAGGAATGACCTGCCCTTGATGAAACCAAATTGGGTAAGGTTCAGTGTCTGGAGATTTCCAATGTCATTATTAATCATTTCCATGACAATTGTTTCCATGGCATTGCATAAGAGACTGCTGAGACTTATGGGTCTGTAGTTTCCAGGGTCAGCAGATGATCCATCTTTGTGCAAAGGGATAACTCCTGCTGTTCTTTATTTCTAAGGCAGGAAGCCTGTTTGGAGGATATTTTTCAACAGCAATTCCATTAGCCCTGATAGGTCATGCTATTTAAAAAGCATCCTGGCATACTGTCTGGACCCACCTTTTCAGTGTTCTTGGCCTTGGAGAGAGCATTAAAGACCTGTTCCCTACTGATAGTATGAGAAGTTACTGTAGATGGTATTTCTCGAGGGAAGGTTCATGTGGAGAAGTGGAGAGAGTGTAAAGTTAGAGCTGAATTTGCAATTAGGTTTGCTATGTCTTCTGGCTCAGTATAAGTCACTCCATTAACAATGAGTTCCACACACAACTGTGTACTGCCTTTTTTTGTTGCAGACATAGCTAAAGAATGTCTTGTGGTTGTCCTTGGCCTGGGATGCCAAATTTGGCTTTGGTAGACTTTCCCCTCTGAGTTGTTTTCTTAGTTTGATAAGAGAGCTTGTGTCCTGTTGGCACTACACCTCTCAATTTTTGCTATGATTTTCTGCCTTCTGTTATACAGCCTAATGGCGTTGTGGGTCTATATTAGGAGTTTGAATGCACAGGTGTCCGAATGCTGTAACATCGAACTGGGAAGTCTGAAATGTGAAAATAGTGAAGCCACGGAACACAGATTTTTTTCCCCAGGGAAAAAAATTGGTGAGCCGTTTCCACGGCTGTGCTATTTCCTCCACTGTAGTGCGATCTCAGAGTTGGTATATTTAACTAGGGGTTGTGGGGGGAGGGCACAGCCCCCCACATAAGGAACAGTTTGAAGTGTGTGTGTTTTTTTTGGTTTTGTACCGGAACAGTGATTTTTTTCCCCTGGGAAAAAAATCGCTGTTCTGTGCATTTGAAATTATTGCATTTCGAACTTCCGGGTTCAATATTCACAGTCGGACTTATTGCAGTTTGACTATGTGATATAGACCCCGGCGTTGTGTTTCTACCAGGGTGGCTTGTTTTTTCCTGAGTTAGTCCTGTACTTCTTCCTGGTGGGTGCAGCTGTCCCTATGAAGCTATTAACATGCTTGTATAGGGTTTCTTTCAATAGCTCTGTGTAGGCAGTAATATTCTTAGGGTTTATCTGGGCTTGAAATTTTGTCAGGTTATCACTTAATAGTAGGAAGTTAGCCTTAGAGTAGTTTCTGAGCATTCAAGGATTAGCTGCAGTTCTGGGTTTTATTTTTACTTCAAAGGAGGCCAAGACAATTTTACTGGGGCTGGGACTGCCATTCCAATTCACGTTCTTGGCAACCGGTTAGACTAGCTTACTACTGGAACGTTCAGCTGCAGAGACCTGCAATAACCCTGTCCAGTTCTCTCATATCTCCCGAAGTAACTGGAACTGAACCTACAGATATGACATCACCCCAGAGAAGCAGAGGAAGAAGAGTGTTCCCTTTTTTAGGCAGTATATGCTCTACTTATTTCTTCATACAGCATTTATTGATGTGGTGGATCTCAATGATCTTGAATTCCTTTTTAGAGAGACCCATAAGGAGAGATGACTTCAAGCATGTTCCTCAACATTAATGGACAGTTACACTTGCAATAATAATATTTACTTGTCCATCTATCCATCCAGACATTTGTTAAGTACTTGAGTGGATGGATATAGACTCTTTGCCAGCATGATATGGACCAAGAAGCAGATGAAACAAATAATACCACTATAAAAAGGTAGCACTAGTCACACTGACTGCTCAGTTAAACAACTTGTCTGGGTATATTTGGACAGAAATAAGAATTCACTAATAAAAATAGGCCAGCATATTCTACAGGTTAATGTAATATTTATACACATATGGTATATGTGAGGGTGTACATCGATGCAATAGGAGGAAGGATTAGTTTGGTGAAAAGTATGAAATGAAGTGGGAATATATAGAAGATATATGCAGTTTATTTCAGTTAGTTAAGTATAGAATGCAGATCTAAATATGTAGGGAAGTTAAATACAGAAATAGTTAAATATATTGGTGTGGACATAGCAACAATGTCAAAAGGGAAGTCTGGTAAGTCGCACAAATGACTAAGCGTGTGAGACCGTCTCTCATTCCATCAACTCTTGTTTGCCTGCTGTGGAGCTTGTGCAAGTCACTTAACCAGGCTGTACGTGGGAGCAGCAGAGAATTTGGGATAGACTCCTCAATAGCTTCTGGAGATAAGAGCATATGTATGTACCTTTAAGAAGCATTTCCAGACGTAAGCACATGCATATAAATAGAGAGCACATGCAGGCAGCAGTGCCATTTTGAGAGAACAGCCAGAGTGTTAACATGTGTGAGTGTAGCAGTCAGTCTGCTTATAAGTTTAAGTTAAAAAAACCTCATTCATGATGTGTGTGTGTAATAAAGCTGCTTTAACTGAACCCACAAATGTTCATCTGTTTTATCCTGACCAGGTGAGTGACATGGTGTCATTACCGGGATTAAGAGAGCAACTTCTTCAAGCCATGAGATGCAGACTTGAAGGTGAAGGCAGATAAACTGGCTGAGTAAAACAGAGCTCAGACAAACAAAGAAGGGCAAGAAAAGAACTTAAGGTAGTAAAAAAAAAACTTCTCAAATGATTTGACAAAGAAAATGAAACGGAGCATTTATAAGGCACAAAACGCATTATTAGTCAAACAAGTACCACAAAAGGTATTATTAATCAAACAAGGGGCACAAAAGTGTTCAACATCATATTTGATAAAACTAGCAGAGATATTCATATGGGCTCAGAATTACCTTTGGTTTGCATAACAAACATGTTTAAAGTAAAGTGGGCACAAGAAAAGTATAATGAGCAGGATAAGAGGTTAAAGGGCATAATGAGTACAATAAACAGGCAAAATAAGCTTAAGGAGCAAGGCAACTGCATGTTTTTAGTAAAAGTCCGTGTTTGGGCATAAACTACTGTTTTGCATTGGCCGAACCATTCAAAGCATAACTAGAGTTGTTCAAAGTATCTCAGTGTGTGGAAAGTGTTTGCAGAGTGTATGCTTTGTTACGGTGCAATTATTTCCAAGAGCTTGCTGAGTGCAAAGTACAGCATTTTTGAAAAGTTTTTTGTGCTGGGTGCATTTATTCAGAGTGCTGCCATTACAGGGTGGTTCTTACACTGTGCAGTTATTTCGCAAAGTACAGCCATTTTGAAAGGTTGTTGTGCTGTGTACAGTTTATTTGCAAAGTGCATTCATTTCGAAGTGCTTTCTTACTCTGAGCTGCTTCTGCTGTGTACAGTTTATTTGCAAAGTACAGTCATGTTGAAGTACTTCTTACACTGATAAGGAGTGGTTTCACAAAGTACAGTGATTTCAGTGTTCTTGTGTTACGGAGAATGTGATAAGAGACCCTGGGACACATGGACAGTAGTCTCTCCTTTGATAATCACATTGCCACAGTGGTCAGGAAATCCTTCTATGTGGCTCACCTCATCACAAAAGGTTTCTCATCCAGAAAAAAAGAGGTCATTGTTCCCCTCTACTCATCACTCATTAGACCCATTATAGAGTACAACCCCCCTTTTGGTATGTACCTCACAAGACATCTACAACAACTGGAAAGGCCACAGAACTACCTCACAAAGAAGATTACTGGCCTCAAACAGATGCCCTACGCAGACAGTCTCAAAAAACTTCAGCTTTACTCCATCGCATATCGCCTACTCAGAGGCGATCTCTGCCTAACATACAAAGCTATGTCAAACCCAGAGCTGTTGGACATGCTCCACTTAAAGAAATCCTAATCCCTCTGAGCTACATGCTCTAGGGACCTAATCCTTGTCACCACAATAAACAGAACATGCTAGAGGGATAGATTCCTGTCCTAGAGACTTCCCATACTCTGGAACAGACTACCTATCTATGTCAAACAGAGCTCCTCATTAGCACTCTTCAAGAAAAATCTTGATGATTGGATGGGAGATAGGAAATTCACCCTGGGGATCACTTCTGTGGCTCTGCTTGACAGGGGCACAGGAAAATAATTTTCTTGGGTGGCGAAAGCCAGGGTACATTTTTAGCTAGGCTTATATAGGCCCTAGGGCCAATAGCCATGTACCTACCTATGAACTTATTTGGCAAACTGCAGTTATTTCAGAGAGTTTGTTGTGCTATTGGGCATAATTACAAGTACTGGCATAAAGTTCTGGCATATATATGTATATGTGTGTGTATGTTTGTACATAATTTCAGAAACCTTCACTGCTGTGTGTTGCTATGGCAGAAGCATTTTGCAGACTAGGGTCACTTGATTTTGATCATAATATAGCAAAGAACCGGAGAGTATTTGAGCAGGAATATATTTTCATACAAGCAGCTTTTACTGACAAAGATGTGCATACAAGGGCATTCATTTTGCTTAACTTAGCTAGGTCAGAGACTATTGAAAGAGAGCATTAATTTCTGTATGCAACAGAAGTATATGCAGGAGGGGGGGGACCACCATATTGTGGTACTAGCTGAATCAAGGGAGGACCCTGAGTGCTTAAAATGTAAATTTAAAGAAATGTGAAAATCCCAGATGAATGTTACATTAGAGAGGCATTTATTTTATACAAAAGACCAAAAGCAAGTGAAACTTTTGCAGCTTACATCACTGATTTAAGAAATAAAGCCAAAACGTGTAGATTTGGTGACTTGAAAGACAAGTTAATAAAGGACATGCTTGTGTGTGGTGTCAATAGTGCTGCAGTGAGAAAGATTTTGCTTCGTGACAATGATTTAATGTTAAGTAAAGCCAGAAAGATTTCTCAAGTCCATGCGCTCCCAGAAAGACACACTAATATGCTTGCAAGTGATAAGAGCATGGTTTCAACAGCCTATTGAGCAAATGTAGACAGCATGCAACACATGGTATGCAGAAACAGGCCTAAGCACGTGCCAGCTGCAACCCCTGCAGGACTGGCTGGGGAGCACCAAAGGTTTCTAGCAAGTTCCAAGACTACCTCAGTAAAAAAGGGCATATTCAGTGCAGTATAAGGGTGAATCAGCAAAGCCCAAGCCAAGTCTCTGTTAACTGTCGTAATTGTGGTGGCAACCATAAGTCTAAAAGAGAAAAGTGCTTAGCATTTGGTCAGCAATGCTACAAGTATAAAAAATGGAATTACTTTCAATTTTTTTTTTTAACTCAAGCAAGCCTCATTCAGTTATTAAGAAGGGTCACTCAAAAAAGTAAGTTGATCATATAGAGAGCTGCAACCCTACTTTCTATGTAGATGGTTTATCAGTGGTTGGTGAAAAGGTTAATGCAGTAGATTTGTTGGCAAAGAATGAAGTATTTTGTACTGCCCTGATCAATAGTAAACCCACAGAGCTCAACGCAGACACTGGTTCAAAGTATAATGCAATGTCAGCAGAAACATTTGCTAAAGTGAGAGCTGGTGAGTAACTTAATTTAGTCAATTGTGCGAAGCTTGTTGCTTATGGAGGTGAAGAGATTCAAACTGAAAGCTCAGTAGTGCTTTCATGCATTTGGCTGGGAACAGTTACAGCTTGCAATTTTATGTAGTCGGAAGACCTGTGCAGTCATTATTAGGTCTCAGAGACAGTTTGAGAATGAAACTGCTTTCGTTTACCAAAGAAGTCAATCATGTAAGTACATGATGCCCAGCTTCAGTGACACACTTTTTTTCAGAGTATGCTGATATGTTCAACAAGTTAGGCAAACTTCTAGTTGTGTACTCCATGAAAGTAGACCCAGTAGTCAGACTAGCAAGAGGCGTTCCAATATCTATGCAGGACAAAGTCAAGGTCCAGTTAGACAAAGTGGTGCAGCAAGGTGTGATTTGTCCAGTCACAGAACCAACTGAGTGGGTGTCTTCTAGGTTAGCTGCTCATAAGAAAAATTCAGATGAAATCAGAATACGCATTGACCCAACAGACTTGAACAAGGCATTAAAAAGACCTCATCATCCTATGAGTACAGCCGAGGAGATTGCAACCCTCATGCCAAATGCCACTGTTTTTTATGTTTTGATGCAGAGATTTCATTTTGGCAAGTAATGCTTGATTGCAAATATTCACTACTGACTACATTCAGTACCCAATTTCGTAGATGCAGATTCCTCAGGATGACTTTTGGAATAAGTTCTGCTAGTGAAGTCTTTCAGCGTGCAATGGAGCAAATTTTTTAGGCTACCTGTGTACTATAATAGTTGATGATTTACTGGTTGGAGGTAATGGTGAAGCACAGCATGACAGAAATCTCAGGAAAGTTCTGGACAGAGCACATGAAGTGAACTTAAAGCGCAAGCCTCTGAAGTGCAAGTTCAGACTACCAAAAGTTACTTATGTAGGTCATTTATTTATCAATACAGGCTTATGACCAGATCCTTCTAAACAAGCAAACATTCTTGAGATGCCAACTCTAGACAATGTCCAAGCCCTACAGCGTTTTCTTGGTATGGTTAACTATTTGGGCAAATTTATCCCTGACTTTAGTGAGTTATCAGTACCTTTGAGAGAGCTGACATGCAAAAATGTGGCATGGTCATGGTTAGGACAACAGAGAGCATTTTATGACCTCAAACAGCAAATTGCTAACCCACCTACATTAAGGTTCTATGATGTCCACAAACTAGTAGTTCTTTCCTGTGATGTTTCAAAGTTCAGTCTTGGTGCAGTTATTCTTCAAGATGGCAAACCTTTTGCCTATGCATCTAGAACTCTGCCCCAAACTGAGATGCAGTATGCTCAAATTGAGAAGAAACTTCTGGCAATTGTGTTTGCATGTTCAAAGTTCCGTGATTATATTTATAGCTGAGCTATCCAGATAGAAACTGACCATCAACTTCTACTCACTATTTTAAAGAAGCCTATGCATTCAGCTCTGGCAAGACTACAAAGATGGATGCTAAAATTGCAAAAGTATAATTTCAAAATGGTCTATACAAAAGGTAAACTTTTTTACCTGGCTGGTACATTATCCAGATTGCAAAGAAATACCACAGAACAGCTTGATGCAGATAATTTTGATGTTGATGTCATGGAAGTGCGCAATTTTTCTACCACAAGACTTGATGAGCTGAGAGATCATACAAAGACTAATCCAGTTTTGCAAAAGCTCAACCACTTCATCAAGGGGCCTCGCTGTCTATCTGAGCAAAGCAAAAGTGATGTTCTGTGGTGCACACAAATGCCTGTGTTTGTAAAATGAGGACTGGAATATTTCTGGCCCTAATAAGTGTATACTTGAAAATGTTTACTTTTACAAGCATCCCAGTGTCCAGCTAGACCTATTATGTACTTTTACTTCTCACCTAAAAAACTGGAAAAAGTTCAGCTGTGATGAATCCCTGTTACTAAGCAACTTTCTGACCAAAAAAGCAAGACTTGCACTTGACAAAAGTCGTCTTACTTCCTACTCTAGGGTTTGCCCTTTTAGTCGTGGGCTCTGTATGTGGATACTGTCATTTCATTAATGGAGCTAATAGGAAAGCATAATAGTCTGACATTCAAGAAAACGTTCAGGCTGCCCATTGCCTTCAAAGTCTTGTTTTCCTTTTGCAGTGAGATCTTCAAGAAGATTCATTTTCAGCCTCACCAATCTCCCCCACCTTCTGGTTATGATTATATAATTTTACCAGGATACTTAAATCATCTGTTCCACATTTATTAATAATATGTGACTAAATCATTCAGTGTGTGTTAATGCAACAGGGTACAGTGTCTAATGTCCTTTTGGCTATTTGACATTCCAGTAAGAGTAAACACCCTTGTTTTATGCCTCATCACTTGACAATTTTGACCATGTGCATAATTAGTTGTGTACTTATAATACATGGTATCAAAAATTAAAGAGAATTTGTATAACAGCAGTCTATTTTCATTTTGCTCTGAGTTTGTCAAAGTATTATCTACTCTAATATCAGACTTGGATAAAAGTTGGTCAGTCAAATACAGTTACAGGATAGCTTTTGTTCAGTGTTGTCAATGTAACAGGTTTGTCTTCAAAGGAAGACAATTAAATAACATTTCTTATATTTATCGAAGAAAAGCTTTAATTGCATTTCGGTTTTATGTTTTGATACTTTTTTTTAAATAAATGATTACTATGTCCCAAATATTATTCTTACATTTAATGCAGGGGACTGATAATGTATCTGCACAATTACTCCTCAAAGTTAGTTGTAACTGAGCTGGAAAGCTTTATATTGCTAAGCCTGTGAAAGTGGCTGACATAAAGGGTAGCTCCAGAGAAACTGCAGAGGGGAGAAAATTTATATAAAAATCTAAATAAAATAGATATTTTTAGCTTCACATTATCCACTACACTTCTTCCATACATCACTTGAAATGTCTACTTCACACAACAGCAATCACTGAAACTTCATGGACATGTATCGGACAACTGGAAAATGAATTCAAAGATTTGACCTGTAACCTACTGCACGTTTTTTTTTTTTTGTTAAACAAGTAAGCCCACTAGATGCACATACCAGTTTTCAGGTATAACCTGACAGCACTGTCTGGTTATATGACCTGCTCAGTCAGTCTCTCACACTTTGTGTGTGTAAATTGAAGATATGAAATGCAAGACAGACCGACTTAGGCTTGCTAACAGCTTGCAGACTTAAAGCCTTGTGAGTAATCTGTCTGCTGTTGCTAAAAAGCCAGAAAAATAAAACAGTGTGCGTTGTCCTTTTATATTGCAGGAGAGTATGTGATTGCAGTTTTTAACACTTTTAATTTTATGGAGAGGAGAGAGAGACTAGAGTTGTCTCTTGAAAGAGAAGTTTACATTTACTATGAAACAAAGAATACTCTTCCATCTAACACACATTTGTTCTTCATTAGAAATTAAGGGGTTTAAGAGTCAACAAATGCTTATTTAACTGATTTGATGCAGAGTATGAGTTGGGTAATTTGCATGATTCACTGACAGGTGATTCAAGCATGTGTAGAATTGGAAATGATCAAATAAGATGGCCGCCTCACAGCAAGAGGTTCTCCGGTTCGATCCTCGGCTGGGGTGCCTTCTGTGCAGAGTCTGCATGTCCTCCCTGTGGTTGCATGGGTTTCCTCCGGGTGCTCCGGTTTCCTCCCACATCCCAAAGACATGCTGTAGGTGGATTGGGCACTCTAAATTGGCCCCAGGCATATGTGTGTGTGTGTGTGTGTGTGTGTGTGTGTGTGTGTGTGTGTGTGTGTGTGTGTGTGTGTGTGTCCCCTTCTGTGGAAGGTTGGGCACCGGGCTGGCAACTCGACACCGTAAAAAACTCCACTGCCAATCATGAGTGGACAGGTGATCCGTTATGGTGACCCCTAACCGGGAAAAGCCGAAAAAAGCTGAAGAAGGGATGACTTCTCAGCCATAGAATAGCCCACAACCCAGGAGTGCAGCAGATGACCGGAGGGCATAATACTGTAAGTAGACTACAAGCAAAGAGGCCAGAACCTTTTATTTCCCTGCAGATGATAAATACCACTGCTGGTAGGGCATTCCATTGAATTATGCCCGTGTCTCCATGATAGCAAGCATTTCAGATGCGTTTCCCTGCCTTATGTGACTACTACCCACAATGTCAGCAGTCCAAGAGTTATACTTAGGGTTGTGGACATGCTGGGCATTACTCACATTCCCACGTTCTCTCAATAGAAAAGAACAGTTATCGTACACACTCCATTCTACACCCTGGCTAGCTGCACCAATGCCAAAGACATTAATCTGGACACTGGGCCATAGTCAGGGCTTCCTCTCTGTACATCAGTGGAGATATCAGAAATTCAAATAAAGTCAGCATGATCACTGGCATGCAAACTTAGCCCTTAGGGGATCTCTTAGTGCACAGCTTTGTATTTCCTTGCTTTTCAGATATACCATTACCTCTTAGAAAGATGTTAGAGCACATCACCACTTGGTTTGCTCAGTGGAAAAAGGAGGTAATACTGAAATACTTAAAAGTGGTTAAAGTGTTAGCTACACAAGCTCTTACATTGAAATGTGTGCTTTAAAGGTTACGTTCAAAGTCCCTTACATTAAAATTCTGTTTCTCTGCTGGTGGATGCTAGTCAGCAATGCCTAGATGATGTTCGTCTGGAAATCTAGCTTGCAAAGCAAGAACTTTAACTTCTGTTCAAAGAGGTTACACTCAGAAAAATAAATATTAGCCATAGCTTTTGAACAGCACAACATTCTATGATTACACCTACAGTAAAAGAATTATTGTGGAATTATATCACATGCTGCTTTATATTCAAGAAGAGTCTTTACAATACTCTAACCAGACTATAAAGAATGTTGCACTTTTTGAAGCAGCATTATTTTTCAAGTTCAATATAAACCTGGATGATATAAAGTGGGTGGCATATTGGTGCAGTGGTTAACGTTGTTGCCTCAAAGCAAGAGTTTCTCTGGTTCATTTCTCGGCTGGGTTGCCTTTTGTGCGGAGTCTGCATGTCTTCCCTGCATTTGCCTGGGTTACCACTGGGTATTCTGGTTTCCTCCCACATTCCAAAGACATGTGTCTGGAGCATTTCTCCCCAGGCCTCTGCTGAAAGAAGGCTCTGTCCTAGTCAGACTTTCCCAGTCAGCAAACGTTAAATAAATCAATAAAGTTTATATCTTGCATAACGCATACCTGCAAAAATGTAAGGAAGACTTGATTAACAACTTGATGTTGGAGTTCTAAGAACTTAACTGGAAACAAAGGAAGACTTTCAATTCCAGCCACTGTGAAAAGTGTTAATAAATGCTTGGCCAGTGAATGTTAAGTCACTGCATGTCAATATTGATATTTATTCCCATATCATGATGAAGTTACTAGTGCACAAGACTTATTTTTACAACTAGAAAGAGTCATCATTTTTGCTCAGTTCTGTTAAACGCTTAAATAAAATACAGGAGTCACAGTTAAGCTTTACAAAGTATAAGGAGAAGGCTTATGATATTCTTTTCCAGTCTAAAATGTCTATAACCTGTTCAAGAATCAAATTCTAAAGGGGCCTAAAATGTCTATTATATCTATAACCCATTCAAGAAACAAATTCAAAAGGGGCCTAAAATGTCTGTTATATCTATAACCTGTTCAAGAATCAAATTTAAGAGGGGCCTAAAATGTTTTATATCTATAACCTGTTCAAGAATCAAATTTAAAAGGGGCCTAAAATGTTTTATATCTATAACCTGTTCAAGAATCAAAGTCAAAAGGGGGAATTCATATCACATGCTATTCTAAAGCTTCCTTGTATGAGAATGGGAACTGGTTCATTCAAAAATAAGGATTGAGACTTATATTATCACCATAAGTATACTAAAGATGCATAGCTACACTCTATAGGTCACAGCATTCCAACAGTTCTGAAACACATGCAGTTTTACAGTTGAAGTGATTGCAGCAGTTCTCAATTTATGAATAAAGAATTTCACAAATCTTTTTTGAGACACGGGAATTCAAACACACTGCTTGAGATAGCCATGAAGCAATGAAAAAAGCAGAATGAATGGTTCAAAATGTGAACCTTACAGGTAACGCACAGCAGTGTGTCAAACTCGTGAACAGCACCACCCTCACTGATCAGGGTGACATAGCAAATCTACTGGCTCATAAATCCAGCTCAAATCCCCCACTCCCCCCACCCCAGCTCCACCAGGTGAAATCCCCTCCAACATACTTCTCCCAGCTATCAGCAGGGACCATAAAGCCAAGAACACTGCCTGCATGGGTCCTGGCAATGTGCCTGGTTGTCTCCTGAACAGTCTAAAACATTACCTATTAGGATCAATTGAGGGACTCAAACTACAGCCTTGAAACAGGCTATGTTATGTTCCAAGTGAATGGAGGACCAGAACAATAATTCCCCTTCACAAGGGTAGACCATCAACCAACTCAGGGAATTACAGACCCATCAGTCTAACAGTGCTAATCAAAGACATTGGCAATCTACAGACAAAAGGCTCATCCCAATTTAGCTGTGTTAAGAGAGGGTCATACCTACTTAATCTGGTAGACTTCTTTGAGAGGGTCACCAAGGCAATATATGAGGGTAAAACAGTGCACAATGTGTACCTTGACCTGACTAAGGCATTTGATACAATATTCCACTCGAGCATTGCTGACAAGCTGTCCGAGGTAACTGTAAATCCTTACATAAGTCATTGGATTGTTGGCTGCATCACTACAGGACCCAAGAATGCAGGATCAGTAAGACCACCTCTACCAAGATACCAACCACCAGCAGAGTACCCCAGGGCTCTGTGCTTGGCTCGATCCTGTCTATCATCTACTTCTCAGAAATCAAGGCTAACATTCAAGGTTTCTGGCTCACCAAATGCAAATGGGGTAGTATTACAGATTTCCCCCAAGACACCAACATCTTTCAAGTGGGTTTAACACAGACAAATTACTGGTGCAAAGCCATTGCCTGCAACAAAATGCAAAAAAATGCCTTTTAATGCCCTTTGGGAAACTGCCAATCCAAGTTAATTACTTAATTGAAAAAACACCCCTAAGAGTTCACCCAGCAATAAAGGATCTGGGAACATATGTAGACAGCAATCTGACTGTTGAACAAGTAGCTATGAGAAGAAAATCATTCTGTGGTGCCCAACTTATAGGTATGGCATCCAGGTCCAAGGAAGTTGTAGTGTCACTCTGCTTGGCCCTTATCAGACCTGTCATTGAATACAATGATCCCTTTGGCATGTATCTAACCAAACACTTGCAACAGTTGGAACATCCACAAAGATTTCTTACCAGGAGAATTTGAGCATGAATATCCTGTCCTACACTGATCACCTAAAGCCTCTGTCTCTGTATTCAGTCTCCCACAGGCTGCTGAGAGGGGATCTTTGCCTGGCTTACAGGGCTTCCTCACACCTAGCACCGATTGATCTGTCACACATGTGCAAAACAAACAGTACCAGAAACATTACACCCAGGGATATAAACTTCACTTGTGAAATAAAAAAAAACATGCTGGGCAAGCAGATGTTTGTCACAAAGGATCTCTGCAGTATGGAATAGTCTGTCTATCCCTATAAAACAGAGTTCATTCCTTACCTTATTCAGAAGGGACCTTGAACATTGGATGGGAAATCATAAATTTACTCATCTGGCCCCATGTGCCTTATGGACAGAGACCGTCAATAAGAAAATTATTATTCCCAAGTAGCATCGCCCCCTAAAAACCCTTTGTTACCTCTCTATTAACATGCAGCCCTCCTGTATAGAAGCCTATGTTACTAGGGACTCAAATAGTTTCGGGTGTGCTGCTAGGCTTGTAAGGGCCGTACTGGTCATTAGCCTAGAAGGAACCTATGATAGTACAAGTAGTATAATAGAAGTGTTGCAGGTATGCCAGCATAAAAAAAAACTTTGTACTGCATGGAGAGCTGCAGTTGCATTCAAAAAATATTGAAAAAGGTACACCTGGTTAAGTACTTTTCTGACATCAAAAATGTTCTTGCCAGGCTTTTGTTAAACTCAGCTGAATGCTGTCAAGCTCTAATCTAAAATAACTTATGATTGGATACCTAGTCATAATCCTCTGTAATATGATCAATTATCTAAATAAAATAAATACTAAGCATATCATAAGAATACAACAATGGATGTTTGTCCCAGAAAAGAATACATGCAAACCTAAGAGTAAAAAAGTTGCACAGAAAAAATATTCAACAAAAATTGCAAGAAAAACCCAGCCAAGCTAGAATCTTCACTGTGTAACACCTTAAACAAGTGCAGGTCCATGGGATATATGTAAACAACCCCTTAAGTACATACAGTGTTTCAGCAACATGTCTTCTGAGCTCCCATGTCTTATTACTTTTTAAGTCTTTATTGGTGCATTCAGATTGATTGGCTATACCTTAGAAACACAAGGCTTAAAATTAAGCCAGATGTCCATAAATGTTGAGATGTCTGCAAAATATCCCAAATAATATCTACATCGAAGGATAAAAAGATCACAGAGACAAACCATTCACTAAAAACTGAAAGAAAAACCCAGTCAAGTAAGTCTTCACTGTGTAAGTACTTTAAATCTCTTGTACTGGAGGGCCCATAAGGTCCACAAATCCACTTATTCTATACTGATGAGGTCACAAAAAAGGCTGAACTATCTGTGACTACAGCTAGTGGGATTCGGCTTTATTGGTTTTATGGGCCTCCAATACAGAAGGCTCAAGCAAGAACATACCAGCTCTCATATAAGCATGAATAAGCAATTACCATATAACTACTCTGTCTTTGATTAAGCAAGTATTGCCGATACAACATTTAGCGACATCAACACTTTGTAAACACCAGGGACAAATAAATCCAACTTTGGCCACATTAATTTTGACCACCTGCTGCTCTATCATCTTCTTCCAGTTATTCATATCTCGATCTAGCATAGTGCTGACTAGCCAGGTTGCACAAGGTCAATCAAAAATATCTGTTCCTCTACATTGTGAAACAACCGTGGCATCGCGGGTGTCGGTGTTGAGGGGTCATAGACAGATGAATCTCACTGAGCTATCACTGCTGAGAAATATCATTTTCAGCTGATTGTATGATTAGCTGAAGGAGACATGAGCATACCATGCAGCTACATGCATGATTCTGAGCCACCCAATTTGCTGTGTGCTCCCACTGATGTCCTGACTGTGCTCATTAATGGCCTCCATGGTGACAATGACATCTAACAAGGGAAAGCAGGCCATTAGCTGCTGTATCCTTCACCTCAGATTAGCAGCACGAGTGTTTACACACACTGTCCTTATAGTACTAAGGTATACTGATGGCTGCATTAGTAGCAGTTAAGGTACATTACCTTTCTACATTACTGTCATGTATTTACACAAAATCATTGTATAAAGCTCCATACAGATACAGATACAGCAGAACATATGTCCAAAAACTATCATAAGTGGCACTGACTTACCTTTAAACTATCTGAAGGAGCAGTGACGGGTATGTAATCCAATATAAAATAGTTAATAGCACAGACATCATATAAGCAGCAGCCAGAGTTAACAGTGACCACACAGGGTCTACATAACAAATCTGAAGAGTTGCAAGATGATGATACATTGTATTAACGAGTTATAGTAACATGGTAGAGTAAAACAATAAGCTGGGAATGTACTAGTTCACTTAAGGACTAGTCATGTAACAGTATAAGAACAGCAGTAAATTAAATGAATATTTTCCAGCATATCATAATGTGTTTAGATAACACGCAACAGGTTTGAACCAACAGACCTGTGCATTTGTGCTACTTTGTCAGAGACCTTTACCTTTAGCATGCACCTCCCAGACAGAAGACATAAAAGAGATGGAATCCAATAGCTCTTGTGTTTCTCTCATCGCTGTTACATCTATATAACAGCAAGTCAACGGGACTAAAACAAACTACAACCTAAATGACAGCAGAAAGAATGCTTCATCTTTGAAAAGTAATACTTTAACTGCATATACAAAAAACATGGATGAACAAAAGGGAAAACACAGGTCCCTTCAGGTCATTCCTTTCTTTTTTATGATGTGTATGCATAAGGGGATAGAACTATTATTAATTTTCATATCTACAAAACAACTGAAATGTCTGTGGTAACTACAAATAATTGAAAGGCAGTGTACGTCTGTAAAAGTCACATCTAGACATCAGTCATGTAGAACAATACTTAGGAACAAAACCAACACATTCTTACAGTAGCAGGTGTTCCATGTGGGGTCCTCATTAGTGTCCTTTGTGTTCATCTTTAGAAAGGAAAAGTATGTGAACCCCATTATAGACTCGTTGAGAGGAATAATATAAACAAATAAAAAATAACCATATAAATGCTATGTAAACCCCAACATGGCTTCCTGGCATGAAGCAGTTGTCAATCAAAGTCAATCCATTTTTTGACGGAGTTTCAGGTGAATTTGATAGAGTACAAGTGGTCTACTGAGATTTCATCAAAGCATTTCATTTGGTCCCATGTAAGAGGTTAATGGGTTAACTGGAGGGGGTGGGCAGCAGCATGACTGAAGAACTGGATTGCTGCATAACTGAATGCAGAATACAGAGAAATCGAACTATGAGGATACTGTCAGAAATGAAGCCTGACTAATGGAATACCGCTGACTTGGATCCTGTATTCCTCTGTGTGCTTGTCTCAGGCAGACATGGTTGCAGGAACAGAGATAGCAAGATCAACCTCCTCACTGGTAACAAAGAGAGGTGCAACAGTGAAGGAAAGGTCAATGTTCTATGGAAGAATTTGGAATGGTTAGCCAACTGGGAAGAAAGGTGTCAACCGAATTTCAGTGCAAACAAATGCAGAAGGATAGCACATCGGTTAAAACAACCTTAATATGGAACATCAGAGGGAAGTGGGGCTAATGGCAACACAGCATGACAGAGATGTGTGGGTATGTATCACTACTGTCTTGGCCACCAAGAGCAGGGTAACGGCAACAACAATGTATCCTGAAGAAGACAGACTCCAGAAAAAGAAAGAATGTTTCCATTAAACAGCCCAATCAGATGACAGCTTCAGTACTGTGGAGAAACCAGAGAGACATCACACTGATGGAAGGAGTCCAGAGGAAAACTGCCAGGAAGATCCATAGAAAGGGCACCAAAAGAGATGAAGGACATGATGCTGGTTAATGGCAGAGCATAAGATTGTGAAATTATGCCAGGCAGCTGTAATGAGTTCATCCTTTAGAGGGAGGAAATGGAGAAAAGGGAAGAGAAGCCACTGGCAGCATACCGTAAGGCCTTAAATAGTTATTTTCACTTAAATGGTTATTTACAGAAAGGGTCGTTAACTATTGGAATGGATGGCAGAGAAAGAATCCACAGAGATATCCAGGAGGGCATAACCCAGTGAAAAGGGTATTGATAGAGGGAGTGCAGAATAATAAATGCACTAAAGTGGAAAGTAGACAAACTTCTTGCTTCTTTTTATCTGTCAAGCAAATGCAGTACTAGGTAAACTCACACTCTCATCTTACAACTATAGATAACTACCCCTGTATCTTTCAGTTAAGAACAACATTACTATATCAGCACTGCATTTCCCCATGCCCCATTTCACAATATACACTACCACAGGTATTATACTCACTGACTTGTTCATGCCAGCGCTGGGATACCTCCTCTGTGTCCATACAAACACATTTGGCAATTCACATATTCACTCAAAGTCAGAGAAACTAGATTCATTTGGGCTTTCCTTTACCAAATGTTTTGCTATTAGACAATAACATCAGTGAATCTTCAGGAGCTGTTCTCATCAGCAAGTGCCTGATAACCATCTTACATCTGAACAAATAAAACAAATTCTACTCCTGCACAATTCTACTGCAAATATGGCCAAACAAAATCAGAAAACCATAATATAATTAAACATGACCTAATTTCAGGTCAAAATGATTTCAACAAAGTCTATAATTAAGATATTTCAGCAAGTTCTTTCCATCACTCAAGTACCAATCATACCTTATATTTCTCCCAGATATCTGAAAAATGATGTTAACAATGCACCACTGCTCAAGAGCCAGAAATTCATTATTTTAACAGGTCCACCATTCAATGGCAAAAAATAAATGCAACACTGCTAACTCCAGATACCATAGTAGAAGGGAGCAGACACTAAGGTATGCTGTTCTGTTTCTTTTTAATAGCATTCTAAAAGAGAGGTGACATTCAGCCTGTAAACTGAGCCAGGAAGAAGTAATGTGTTGTAATTACCTGTGATCCTTTGTTAGCTACAATAACGGAGGTTGTATCTAGTGTTTTGCCATGCTCACTTGACATTTTTTGTTATGAATGGAAGCTTTAATCAACTATTATCTATACTGTTTCTATCATGGAAACCTAAATCATGATTTGTTTTCCTTGTTGGTGGATAGGATTAAATATCCCAAGCAGTTTTAATGATATTATACTGATGTTCCTCATTTTCCTTACACTAAATGACTATTAAACAAGAAAAAAAACATTAATTCCTGCATGTAGGAAACTTCCTCAAAATCTGAGGGCAATGATTTCTTAGATTATAATTCCCTTAGTGTAATATTTTATTAGCAA
This sequence comes from Protopterus annectens, assembly GCF_019279795.1. Classification (NCBI taxonomy): domain Eukaryota; kingdom Metazoa; phylum Chordata; order Ceratodontiformes; family Protopteridae; genus Protopterus; species Protopterus annectens. The sequence goes on along the minus strand of NC_056739.1, from coordinate 26,111,688 downwards.
ACACCTGACTGCAAATAAAAACAAACGAAAGAGGGGTGTGTACATATGTGTCTATACATATATACACGCACAGACCCACACTTTATATATATATATATATATAAATATATATAAATATATATATAATTTATATATATATTTATTTATATACAGAGATAATAGCCAGCCTATCAACTTGTATGCCACATTTAGAAAATTGAAAAAAAAAGGCATTGCTCTTTCATTTTTGAATGTGCATTCTTCAATTCTCAGCTAGCGCGTCTTTTGCATGGAGACATGCGTGAATGGGCGTACCTTCATCGAAGATTGTGTATCAGGGCTGGTAACTCTGCACGTAAAAATCAACTACCAATCATTAGCAGACCGGAGTTCCGCTGTGGTGACCCCTAACCGGGAAAAGCCGAAAGACACAACATTCAACATAAAATGAACATTCAAGCAATCAGCAGACACAGTTTTGGCTGACTTGATGTTTTACTCATCTCAGTTAAAGACAATTAAATTATTTATATTTATTCATTTGATAACTGGAGAGGTCATTTACACTTTGCAACAACAACCTGGGATCATAGAAAGACATAGAAAATATACAAGGAATATCATGTACAAAAACATAATGAGGTGCTGTTTGAATAAACAGAGTAATGCAGGCAATTGTAATATTACAATATAAACTGCAGAGGAAAAAAAATGTAAGGTAATGCTATATGGTATAAAATAGCACCACAACCACACAGCACATACAATTCAAGCTGTTAAGAACAGAATGCAGGCGGTGATTATATAATCAGTGATGGGCGGCCACAGTGGTGCAGTGGTTAGCATTGCCGCCTCACAGCAAGAGGTTCTCCAGTTTGATCCTCGGCTGGGCTGCCTTCTGTGCGGAGTCTGCATATCCTCCCTGTGGTTGTGTGGGTTTTCTCCAGGTGCTCCAGTTTCCTCCCACATCCCAAAGACATGCTGCTGGTAGAATTGGCCCTAGGTGCGAGTGTGTGTGTGTGTGTGTGTGTGTGTGTGCCTTCTGTGGAAGGTTGGGCAACTCGACACTGTAAAACTCCACTGCCAATCATGAGCGGACATGTGATCCGCTGTGGCAACCCCTAACCGGGAAAAACCGAAAGAAGATGAAGATATAATCAGTGATCCAAGGAAAAATTAAAATTATCCTACTATTAAAAGTGGAATAAAAACAAGTTAGCGTTCTCTAAGCAATGGCTCTGACACAGGATAATAAAATGGTCATCTAGCTATGTTCAGATGAAGAGATGGCATTCCTAATATTGGGAGAACAGCATTCCATAGCACAATTTTTAAAAATGGCTTACTTTGCTCTAGAGCTTATACAAACATGCAGTTTAAAGGTAGAAGAGCTGAAGAAGCCTGGATTTTTTGTGAAAAGTAGACATTGAAAGGTTTTTACTTTTGGTTTACATGTCAAAGGGCAATAGTAGAAATGTAGGAAGAGCAAGAAACAGGGTTGGCCTAGCTTTACTGCTCATGTCTGACATATTTGCAGAATTCAGATGGGTTACATAGACACCTCTCTACTTACAGAGGCTGGAAATAGTTACAAAGGTTCTTGAAAAATAGGTGCATCCCGCCAAAAATCTGGATACCTAATTAACATAAACTTTGAATGCTAAATACCATACAAGTCTCCCCACTTCCAGTAGGATTCTAGGCTACTGCTCAGAAGCACATTTAAAATAATGAGTGTGACAACAATATAAGCATATTATCAAAGAGACAGTGCAAAATCTGTAGACTTGAATGCATAACATTGAATTGAAATCATTGACACTACTAATATACTGGGCATGTAATTTGGATTCCAGTGTGCTAAACTGCTCCAAAACAATGTGTGATACAAGGGAGATGTTCAAAAGATCATGTGAAGGGGGGAAAAGTGAAAAATTGGTATATCATCAAAGGGGTATAATCAAGCTTCAAAATAGGTACATACCTCCAAAATAGGTACTGTTGAAAGGTCTGGTTATACAGGTCTAAAAATGATATAATGTTTGACTTTTGAGGTAAAGGAATTATTCTTTTGGTGAGTTATACAAATATAAGTTAACAGTATGATGGTGCACAGAGCTGTCTTTCAGAAAGAGGTGGTGAAACTTTTTCCATATTTTATTGTTTTTTTGGGGGGAGGGTTGTAGTTTAACTTGGAAATTCATTATTTGGATTTGGCTTTAAAACTGACCTCTGGATGTAGCTAAGTAATGGGTGTGTTTAAGGAAATACTTTGAGAAACTGAGAATGAACTTCCTTGGGAAAGTGCTCCAGTGTCCTGTAGCTCCGTGTGGGGGGAGCGTGGTATAAATTAGTTGATTCGGAAGACACTAAAAAGAAATAATTCTTGACAATTTGACTGCAGATTACTCAGGAGATGCTGCAAACTTAAGTTTCTAGCAGTGTGTCTTAAGCTGTCGTACAGTTCTGTTTGATTTTGCAAAAACATACTTCACTTCTTCGCTTCAAATACCTCAAGCTTTGTCACCAATAAAAATCTTATTTAGCCACAAACTCTCCTCTATACTGACCATATGGGATGCAATTGGGGGGGGGGGGTAACAGCTGTTTTATATATTTAATATATTTTGTGAACCAGTGCAGAGATGAATTTATCTCTCTGATTTTGTAAAGTGGGTTCCAGTTTATGGCATAGAAAGAAATGAAACAAAATGGGGACCTCGGGCATTATTAAAAGTTCTAAGTAAGATATTTCTAAAAACATACAGAAACAATAGGTCATTAGTCACTAGTTGTGTTTGGAATTGATTTGTAAGGTTTACAAAAATCAGGAAGGTCAGTGAGAAAGCTGCCTAAATGAATATCATGGCTAGTTATACTTTATCCAATAGGGACAGTGTGTAAATGAGAGACACTGCAAGATAATATACAGTTTAATATGCAGTGTTGGATTGAGCCATGCTATTGGGCTTGTAGTCCTGTAATATTTTATATAGTATATTAACAATGAGGCATTGAACCCAGAGGGCTTTTAACAAGACTAGAATAAAAAACTTAATAAAATAGTTTACTGGCATTATTTGAATCTGACTAAGAAGCCATTTTGTAATGGCTTCTTCTGCTGACTGTGCTGTTATTAACAGTATGTTAAACAAGGTGTTAATTTTTTTAAATAAATATTCCACAAAACTGTGGCGGAAGTAGAGTCCTGACCATAACTAAGAAATATATGGAAAAATAGTTTTAGAAAGTAATTCAGGCAATGCTTGCTTTTTAGCCAGATTTTAGGTTTTCTTCTAACATTGATGTTTAAACACACCTAATTTCTTAAACAAGCACTGTTTAGGTATACAGATTTTAAGCTTTCCTAAGATGCCTTGTATATAAGGTTGTCATGGTTACAATATTACACTGGCACTCATTTATTGTTCTAAGTTGGTATATAGGGTGACATCAAGTAGGTTTGGAACAGTCCCCAAATATAACTTAAGACAGGCCATTAATTATGTTCAGCTGTTTTCTGTAGACAAAATAAATAAATTAAACAAATAAAAAGGGACATGTTTGGTGAAAAGGATTGATGGATGAGGAATAGTTGCGTGATGTTGGTTTGGAGTGGCTATAATCTGCATATAAACAGTGTGTTTTGTTTTACTTTGTATTCAGTTTGTTTTCTTTGTTGTAATTTAACTGAACTGTAGTATACAGCAAGCCTAATCAGCAGAAGCTATAATGTAATCAAATTTAATGAAATGATTGTTCATGGTGAAAGGCAAAAAGTGAAATTACACATTAAAAGAAAGTATTTCATTTAGAGTTGGGAAGCAGACATTGATAAATGCTGCTATATTGGATTTTCACCTCTGGGCGGCTAGCCCTGCCACAATGTTTGCACACAAAATTCTGATCCTGGAAGATTTAACACTATGACTCCATTTAAAGTAAAAGGATAATTCCTTTATTTATGTAATAACAGAACAGGAGGATATAGTAAGTTGCAGTTTATATTGCTAGCATGGTTCACAGTTTTTTTACTGGAAGATATGGCACAGACTCACCACAACATGATACTCAAAAAAATGTTAAAAATGAGTTCTATTATTTATTGTGCTCATTATGATAAGGTAAATCTGCTCAGTCAGTAAAGTATATTACTACACTTAACAGAATTAAAGTGACAGCAACATGGGGTTACTCTTAAACCAGTGACCCCCTCCCAGGCTTCAAGTCTTACATGGCTCCCTAATGAAAAGTTGTCACTTGAAATGCTGAGTGCCGACGAACAGGAAAAAAAAAAAGCGAAAATTCAAGAGAAGAGCAAATATTTAACATTGCTCTTCTCCTACAAACATCTTGTCTCCTGTAGCCCCATCTTGTGCATACCCATTCCAAGATCACCATAAGTTAAAGTAAAGAATATTCCAAGAAATAGCAATCCTGAATTTAGTATATTTGTTCATTTAGTCCAAGTTGTAGTATTGTACGAGGAAGTCAGGAGTGTCAGAGAAGTATGTAAGAGTGGTACAGGATATGTACGAGGGTAGTGTGACAGCAGTGAGGTCTGCGGTGGGAGTGACGGATGCATTTAAGGTGGAGGTGGGATTACATCAAGGTTCAGCTCTGAGCCCTTTCTTATTTGCAATGGAGATGGACAGGTTGACAGACGAGATCAGACAGGAGTCCCTGTGGACTGTGATGTTTGCAGAGGACATTGTGATCTGTAGTGAGAGTAGGGAACAAGTGGAGGAGACCCTGGAGAGTTGGAGATATGCTCTAGAGAGAAGAAGAATGAAGGTCAGCAGGACTAAGACAGAATATATGTCTGTGAATGAGAGGAAGGATAGAAGAATGGTGAGGATGCAAAGAGTAGAGGTGGCGAAGGTGGAGGAGTTTAAATACTTGGGGTCATTAGTTCAGAGTAACGGTGAGTGTGGGACAGAGGTGAAGAAGAGAGTACAGACAGGATGGAGTGGGTGGATAAGAGTATCAGAAGTGATTTGTGACAGACGAGTACCTGTAAGAGTGAAAGGGAAGGTCTACAAGAGGGTAGTAAGACCAGCTATGTTATATGGGTTGGAGACAGTGGCATTGACAAAAAGGCAGGAGTCTGAGCTGGATGTGGCAGAGTTAAAGATGTTAAGATTTGCACTGGATGTGTCAAAGGTGGACAGGATTAAGACTAAGTATATTAAAGGGTCAGCCCAGGTTGGAAGGTTTGGAGACAAAGCCAGAGAGGCAAGATTACATTGATTTGGACATGTGCTGAGGAGGGATGCTGAGTATATTGGGAAAAAGATGCTAAGGATGAAGCTACCAGGTAACAGGAAAAGAGGAAGGCCTAAGATAAGGTTTATGGATGTGGTGAGAGAGGACATGCAGGTGGTTGGTGTGACAGATCAAGATGCAGTGGACAGGAAGAAATGGAAACAGGTGATTCGCTGTGGTGACCCCTAATGGGAACAGCTGAAAGAAGATGATGAGTCTCAGCATTATGGAACTTGCTAAAGAGGGTCCCTACATTTCAGAATGTTACCTCTTACAAATTTGTTGCTAGTGCATGCATATTCAAACATAAATATAGGACTCTGGTCCTTGTAACTCTTGTCATGCCTAGAGTCAGTTACATGGGTCTCCATAATGTAGCGCCACTCCTTGCTGTCTTGGCAAGGATGAAACTTCGCAGTAAAAAATAGTACTTTAACAGTGGGAATGAGGCTGGCTTTTAGCAGGAAATGGGTTTTCAGGGAGTTTAAAACAACCTGCAATGAAATGATAACCGTCATGATTCACGAATAAGTAGTTATTATACAAGGGACAGTTATTACACAAGGGATGCTGCAGACTGAAAAATCCCAGAATAGCAGTGTCAGTGATAAGAAAGGGGCTCCTAAATGATAGTGCCCCCTCCCCCAACACAAAGACACCAAATGACAGTCATCACCATTGTACATGGCAGTTAATGACTAGAAAAGAGTCTCCTGAATGATAGTGCCCCCTCCCCCAACACAAACACACCAAATATCAGTCATCACTGTACATGGCAGTTAGTGATTAGAAAGGGTCTCCCTCCCTGCTGGTATAGTGTTTTTATAGTTGGTGGCTTTGCAGTTGCCCGCCCCTAGTGTAAATTTGATCTGGGACCCTCCTCCCAGTCTAGTGTCATTACTTCATTCTACCCAGTACAGGGAGAACATTTGAGAAGGCCAATCAGCTTTGTTTCTGCTACTCCTTTCTCTCTTTCCACAAAAAAAAAAATGTTATCTGCTTTTATTGTATTTGTGTTTCTTCCTACTTTATTTTGCTTTTGCGTCATCTTAAAAGTACTCAATTGTATTTATTACTGCTTGGTGTAACTCATTCTAAGCCTTTTAGTTTAAGCACTTGGGCTTCAGACCAGTTGTTTTACATTAAGAAGGTTTGTGGTCTGCACTGTAGTGGCAGAACAGGTAGCTTACATCCTTCTAAGTTGGGAACTGCTGATTGAGGGCTCAGTGTCTGTTATTCTAAAAGTGAATTAATTCTGGTTTAAGCACTTGGGCTGCAGGCCAGTTATTTTACATTAAGAGGGTTCGTGGTCTACACTCTTGTGGGAGGAGAGGCTGGACTCTGCCCTTCTGAGCTGGGAATTTCTGGCTAAAGGCTTATAGTGCCTGCATATTTGAACTGCTTTTTACTGAAATTGGTACACCTTGTTTGCTGTAGCATAGACTAGATACAGGTCTGCTGAATCTAGCTTTGTTTGTATAACTTGAGCACTAATCCAGGCATTCTTTAAAGTATTCAATTGCATTTATTACTGCTTGGTAGTAACTTGATTAAAGTGTAGCTATCATTCTAAGTCTTTTGGATTAAGCACTTGGGCTTCAGACCAGTTGTTTTACATTAGGAAGGTTTGTGGCCTGCACTGTGGTGGCAGGACAGGTAGCTTACATCCTTCTAAGTTGGGAACTGCTGACTGAGGGCTCAGTGTATGTTATTCTAAAAGTGTATTAGTTCTGGTTTAAGCACTTGGGCTTCAGGCCAGTTATTTTACATTAAGAAGGTTCGTGGTCTGCATTCTTGTGGGAGGAGAGGCTGGACTCTGCCCTTCTGAGCTGGGAATTTCTGGTTAAAGGCTTATAGTGCCTGCATATTTGAACTGTTTCTTACTGAAATTGGTACACCTTGTTTGCTGTAGCATAGACTAGATCCAGGCCTGCTGAATCTAGCTTTGTTTATATGCTTGTTGTTCGTTTGCTTGTTATTTCCCTGAAACGCTAATTCCACCTAAAACGTGGCTTTTCAGTGCTTCTGTGAATCCCTAGTGATATCTGCATTGCTTACTGTACTTATTTCCTTGTTTCACTTGAAAGAAAGTTACTGTTTGTCATTTTTGCATTTAAGTTACCTGTAACGCATTGCATTTAAGTTAACTGGCACTTGCTCACTAAGTCAGCACTAAAAAATTAAAAGCACTACACCCTCACAAACTCCCATTGAGTACCTTGTTCCCCATTGGCCCTTTTTTTCTATTATAAAGGAATTCCCAATACTATTCTAGCATGTCCAAAGGTCAGTTGTCAATCTCCTCTCTGGTCCAGCTGGTGAATCTGGGAATCTTGAGGCAATGTTACAACTGCCTCATGTACACAGACAATCCTCTCCTCCTCCCAACAAATTCCAACACATGTGAGAGATGCAACCATATAGCCAAACTGGAGGCTAAGCTCTCTCAACTCAGTACTGGTGTAACCAGTCAGGAGGAGAAGGAAACCACACTCATTACAATTCCAGTTTCACATAGACCTACCACGACAGCAAACCAAATACATAAACACACAAAAACATACTCGGAGGCTCTAAATAAAAATCTGCCTAAGCAGCAGAGACCTCCAAAGCAGACACCCAAGCAACTGCTACCCCAAAACAAAACACGTGCAACACATAGCTCACGAAGCCAGTGTGCCAAACAGTCACAGCCCTTAAGGCTAAACAACACACCTGATACACTTGTAATAGGTGACTCTATCGTCAGGCACACTGACGTCCCGCTCACCAGGATGAACAAGGAGAAGGTCACGGTGAGCTGCCTGTCGGGCGCTAGGATCCGCCACATAACACACGCACTCAGGTCACTCCAAGGCAAGTACAAATATGACTCAGTCATTGTCCATGCTGGCGTGAATGACCTGAGATGTACCTCCCTGGACTACATGAAAAGAGACATAGAGGAGCTCTCTGAGCATGTAGCCCAGTTCGGTATGACCCTGACCTTGAGTAGCATCTTACCCTCACCAAGAATGATGCCACAATATGAAGACAAGATGATCAATTTCAACAACTGGCTTAAGTATTGGTGTCATTCAAAGGGGATCCAATTCCTGTCAGCCTGGGGTGACATGCTCGACAAGCCACTATGCTTCGCTAGGGACGGCTTGCACCTGTCACCCCTGGCTTTCGGATATTGGCAAAGGCTCTTGCTACCCCCATAGTGCCTTTTTTAGGCAAGGCTCAAAAGACAAACCCACATCCATAGGTATCACAAGGGATAAGAAACTAAGAGTAATGCTACTCAACGCCAGAAGTCTAAACCTCAAGATGCACTTTCGAAACTCTCCTTATCATGGAGAACATCGATATCTGTGCAGTAACAGAAACCTGGTTCAAGGCTCCCAAGAGCACCCCAGCACTACCAGGTTATACCTCATACCATGTTTTTCGGCCCCAAAACTTGGACCGAACCACAAAAGTAGGGGGAGTATCAATATTCGTCAAAGATACCCACACCTCCAGGTTGGTAGCACAGCACGAAGCATCAGAGACTATCCATGTGCAACTAACAGTGGGTAAAATGGCCTTCCAGTTTATAGCCTGCTACAGACCACCCTCCCAAACCCAGGAACCCCACTCGGCCTTCCTGAGAACACTGGAAAATATGAAGGTCTCTCCAAACACCATTATATTGGGCGACTTCAACTACCCAAACATAGACTGGGAGCATTACTCTAGCTCCAACACCCTAGCCCAAAGGTTCCTAGAATTTATAAACTCAAATGCTATGGAACAACTTGTTACCACTCCCACAAGAGGGGAAAACATACTGGACCTGATCATCACCAACATGGGGACTATATGCTCCAGACCAGAAGTGTATCCCTCACTGGTAAGATCAGACCATAAACTAATCTCACTGGATATTCACATTCTGACCCCACCCCCTGCCCAGAAAACCACAGTGAAAAACTTATCTAAAGCAAATTTCACACTCCTCAAAACCGAGGTGGAATCCTTCAAAGCCCCCGGGCCTGTGGAAAATACGGCCCAGACCGCAGAATCCTTTATAAACACATTCTATGAACACCTTCAGGAATGCATGGATCATGCAATCCCAAATAAAACCAAGACCCAATCCTCCAAAGGCAGGCGTCCTGTCTGGTGGACCCCAACCATAAACAAACTATACAATAGAAGGAGGAAGCTACTACATGATGGAGCAAAATCCCAAAAAGGGAAGGCATCTCTGATCAGTATTAGCAAAAAAACTATGGGCACTCATAAAATCGTCTAAGGCCAGCTTCGAGAGAAAAATTGCACAGGACACTAAGGATAATCACAAGGCTTTCTTTAGTTATGTTAGGAACCTGGGTGGGAATTCACAGATATGCTCAGAATTAGTCCAAAATGACAAAAAATACACCAAACCCACAGACATTGCCAACATCCTAGCTGACAGGTTCAGCGTAAATCCCCCCCCCCCACCAAAAGGGCGAATATCTATCCCAGCAGAGTGCTGCCCCCCTGACATCTCAGATGCTCAGGTAAGAGCCGCCCTCTCCAAAGCAAAAACACAGCATCAATGGGACCAGACAGTGTCCCGGGCTGCGTCCTACATGAACTCCAAGAAGAGCTAAACCCAAACATAAAACTACTGTTCAATCTCAGCCTTACTACAGGATATGTACCCAAAGAGTGGCATACAGCAACAGTGGTCCCTCTCCACAAAGGTGGTGCCTCAACGGATCCTGGAAACTATCGCCCCATAAGCCTGACTAGCTTGGTCTGCAAAGCTATGGAAAGGATCATCATGGACCTCATAAATAAAGATATTGGGGACCTACAGACACTAGATCCTACCCAGTTCGGCTTTGTTAAGGGCAGATCCTGCCTCTTAAACCTGGTCAATTTCTTTGAAACAGTCACCAAGGCCATTGACGAGGGGAAGGTGGTCCACACAGCCTACCTGGACCTCGCAAAAGCCTTCGATACAATACCCCACTCGGGCATTATAGATAAGCTCACCAGCTTAAATATAAACCCCTATGTCACTAGATGGGTTGCAAACTGGCTCAAGGACAGAACCCACATGGTTAGAATTGCTGGAGCCATGTCAGACTCCAAACAAGTTACAAGTGGCATCCCACAAGGCTCAGTCCTGGGACCTCTCTTATTCGGTATATATTTTTCGGACGTACAGGCAAACATGGAAGAACTGTGACTGACCAAGTTCACAGATGACTGCAAACTGGGCATCATAATCGACTCTCCAGCCGACACAAACATCCTCCAAAAGGGCCTCATAGAAACAGACAACTGGTGCCAGAGCCATGGCCTCAAGCTAAATGCCAAAAAAGTGTATAGTCATCCCCTTTGGCAAAAACAAAGTGCCCACAAATTACCACATAGGTGGCAATCCATTAAGTACAGAAGACGCAATTAGAGACCTGGGGACCCAAGTTGATAGCAATCTCTCATTTGACAACCACGTTGCCAACGTGGTTAGAAAAACATTTTATATAGCCCACCTAATCATGAAGGGATTCACATCTAGATCAGGGGAGTTTATCGTGCCTCTTTACAAATCCCTCATCAGCCCCATAATTGAGTACAATGCCCCTTTTGGGATGTACCTTACCAGACACCTGCAGCAACTGGAAAGACCCCAAAAGTACCTCACCAAGAGGATCAAAGGGCTCAAACAGATGCCATATGCTGCCCGGTTAAAGAAACTCCAGCTCTACACAGTGGCATACCGCCTGCTCAGAGGCGATCTGTGCCTGACGTATAAAGCCATGTCCAACCCGGAATTAATAGACATGCTGCACCTCAGAAAATCCAAATCCCATCGTGCTACGTGCTCGAGAGACTTAAACCTCAGCACTGAAATAAATAGGACATGCTGGAGGGACAGATTCATAACCCAGAGGCTCCCTTCACTCTGGAATAAAATCCCAGTCCAGCTTAGGCATTGTCCCTCATTGACTCTCTTCAAGAGGAATCTTGATGAGTGGATGGGAGATCGTAGGTTTACCCCAGGTATCACTTCTGTGTCACTGTCAGACAGAGGCACAGTATACTAACCTTGAAAAAGGGCATAGAAAATTAATTTAAAATGGGTGGTGAAAGCCACCCACACTCTGGCTAGGCTTACAAATGCCCTAGGGCAGATAGCCTAGTATGAACCTATGATAGTGCCCCCTCCCCCAGCACAAACATACCAGATACCAGTCATCACTACTGTACAACTCATTAGCAGACAGATAGATAAACCATCTCCTTTGTTAATGCTTGTGTGTGATTTAAGAATGGTAGACCTGTACAGAATAGATATTATTTGCACAAAAATTCAATTATGTAGATAGTATGCATCTGCGAACTGCCTACAACCTGTGCAGTAAGTACAGGCACATTTTTTTGAAGGTGGAGGTATTTACAAAAGCAAATAAGAGATGGGATGTGTTTGTGGAACCAATACAGCGTAAAAGACAGATGGGGACAGAGTAGGGTTGCCACCTTTTCAAATGCCCAAAGTGGGACATTTTTTGTAGAAATGTGAGATTTTGCAGGACAAAACATACCCACGGACAGTGCAAAGGTCAGAACTTCACTTTTTTGCCAAAATAAAAACTTATTTTTGTAGCATTTGAGTTGCTTTGCTATTTGATATAATATTTATGTTTTTCATATACAAAATAACAGTTTTGTGCAACTATTAAAGAAAATTTAAGAACTATATTGTGTCTCGTTGAAGGTTGTGTGTTAGGTCCGGCAAGCCAGTACGTAAAAATCTACTGCCAATCATTAGCAGACCGGAGTTCCGCTGTGGTGACCCCCAACTGGGAAAAGCCGAAAGACACAAACAATTGTGTCTTAAAATCTCAGGACATTTGCCATTTTTTTTTCGCAGGACACAACTGTCCAAAGTGGGACTGTCCCTCATAAAGAGGGACAGGTGGTAACCCGGCGATATTGTACTTGGAGGCCTCACCTTGCATTTCACGCAGAAGTGGGCATGTCGCAAATGATTGATAACCAGGTCTGCATATGCAATGAGTCATATGTAATGAATCATTTATTCAGAATTAAATAGAACATGTTGGAGGGACAGATTCATATTCCAGAGGCTCCCCTCACTCTGGAACAAAATCCCAATCCATGTCAGACAGAGCCCCTCAATGACCCTCTTCAAGAAGAATCTTGACGTTTGGATGGGAGATCATAAATTTACCCTTGGGATCTCTTCTGTGTCACTGCTAGACAGAGGCACTGTAAACTATCCTTAAATGGGCTATCTTCTGTGACCTACTATACAGAGGCACAGTCAACTAATCTGAGAAGGGTGGCAAAAGCCAAACACACTCTGGCTAGGCTTGTAAATGCCCTAGGGCAGATAGCCTAGTATCAACCTATGAACCCATGACTGACATGGCATTCAAACGCAAACGAATATACTTTTTTTTGCTAAAAATAAAAGCACACTCTTGAAGAATTTTAGTTGCTTGTTACATTTTGAAGTATTTCAGATACAAAAATAATAGCTTTTTTGCTAAAATAAAAGCCCACTCTTAGCTGGTTGGTAAGCAATTCAAATACAAAAATAATAGCTTTAGTTGACTAATAAAGGGAACTTAAAAAAATAAAAAGGACACTTGCCATTTTCATATCCCCCTCCCCAACAAGGACACATCTGCCCAAATAAGGGACTGCCCAGCCTAAAGGAAAACTGGTGGTAACCCTAGGTCAGGACAAAAATAAGAAGTGAGCTTATATACTTTATTTTGAACAAAAAAATGTATCTCCCGATTAAATCATTAGCTAAAAAGTTCCATGTAGTTTACCGTTTAATTTAAAAGAAAATATATTTTGCAGACAGCCAGATGCAGGAACAAAACGAAGTTTCTGAAATATGTCTTTTATTTAATAAATATGCATTTTTTTGTTTATATTAAAATAAGAAACAAACAATTGTTCTCGAAGACAACACAAGACGCATACTAAAAGGTGGACAGTGTATTAGGATTCTTCGAGGGAATACATATTCATTAGTGCCCGATTACGAAACAGCACAGGGGCGGGTTTTGGGTGGGGCTTGCCACTGCACATCTGGTGAGGCCCTCAAGTACAATATTACCGGTAACCCTAGGACAGAGAAATGAGCCGATAGGCAAGGTCAAGCTGCCATAAATATAGTGCAACCATTGTTACCTAATCCAGTCCTCTCTACTTTGTGGGCAAGCAGCATTCATTGAGTAAAAATATCTTACAACATATATACGTGGTATAAAGGTCTTCCACTCTGCCGGTATGCAACTGCATCATTTGTTTGTGTCGTTTTATGACATGATTATTGTGGATGAACAATTCAGTGGAGTGCAGAAGTCGTAAAATGTAATGCGAGAACTCACCATCACTAAGAGGAGGTACTGAGGTTACAATTCTACATAAGATGCGATCTGAACATATCACAGCAGGATATGAGAAGGGTGTTATGTCATACTTCTATCGCCATGCAAAGCCCAGTCTTAGGTGGCACATCTGAGACCTTCACTACACCACCAAGGCTAAATCATTATTCTTTGAGTTCTGCATGATCTAATTCTGAGAGATACTGGGTTGTGTAACACTAACACAATATAAGATTTTTCATGAATTCCATGGAAGATCTTCAGTAGCATTAAATGTTAGGACAAAACAAGCATATACAATTATAAATATCAAAATTTAAATAGCAAATACAGTTCTAATAATTAAACGCTTAAGAAATGATTAAATTGCTGAATGCGTGCTGACTGAAAGTAAATAAAATATCTTGAAATGAGAAAAAAAAAATCAAAATGCTAAATCAATACTGACAGAAGCTTTATGAATGTTTGTTTGCATCTTTTGGCTTTTCCCGGTTAGGGGTCGCCACAGCGGAACTCCGGTCCGCTGATGATTGGCAGTAGAGTTTTACGTACTGGCTTGCCAGGCCTAACACACAACCTTCACACTATAAAAATCTTTCACCACAATATCCAGGGCTGATCAAACCTTAGCAATAAGTATCTTGGATACAAGGGGAAAAGTTTTCATGTTTAAAAGCACATGCTGCAAAATTCTTGCATTTAAAATTATAAATTATTTTGTTTACTGCGTGCACATCCATGACTGCAGTAAGCAAACCAAAACTGTGTTCTGCCTTCATACATGGTGAACGCACAAACAAGAATAGACCCTAGACAGCATCTCCTAGTAAGTGTAAATACTCAAGATTTAACTCAGGGTGAATACTTGGTAATTACACATAATGTCTGTAATCGAAACCATGCAGCCACAAAGTCTGTTATTTTAACAGTGCAGATGTCACATGTCAGGGAAAAGAATATACTCCATTCAAATGCTAACTAAACCCTGTGCATCGAATGTTACTGCGTCTGAGCCAAAACTGAATGTTTAAAGTCACCGCAGGACATGTTTTAAAGAGAGAGCAGCAAAAGAGCCATTTCACACTTGGAAGACAATGCAGGACATATTTATGTGCAGTTGGGGGCTAACCTCTACGTTATAGATGAAAAGTCTGCAGCAGTGTGTGTGTGTGTGTGTGTGTGTGTGTGTGTGTGTGTGCTCACGCGCACTCCATTTTTGTATGTGGCAAGGCATTTTTTGTCATGGTCTGAGGCTTATTTATTTAAATTTGTTTACCAGGGTAGAACACACTGTTCAAACAATAACCAATTACAGGCTCATCCTGTATTACATAATAATGTAACAAAACAATATACATTATAAAAATAACAATGGTTTACTTTTATGAATATCAGACTAACAAACAATATAAATGCAAAAATAGAACAAACCAAATAGGGAGGTTGACGTAATGGTTAAGGTGTTTACCTTAGAGACACAAGGTACAGGGTTTGATTCTCACCTGGGGTAATTGGCTAGGCTTAAAATTTGTCCACAAGGGCAGTTAGCCTAGTATGAACCTATATGTATAGTTATATAATTGGAATAGAAAAGGGAGAACAGAGGTAATGTAGGAGAAGTAGAAGTGATGAAGATATGTGTAGTACTAACCAACTTAGGAAAGCTAATAGAGACCTGTGAGGTGAAAGAGGGGATTAGACTATGTGTAGTGGGTTTGGAGCACTAACAGCATGGAAAGCTGAAGTGCAGTTTAACATGAATGAGTTAATCAGGTTGCTGCTATGAAGCAATTAGTTTTTCTTTTTTTCAAGTTAAGCCAATCTTGGAACTGTTTTTATACTGTCCATCTAAGGTTTTCATCTTACATAAAATTAGTTTTTTTTTTTTTTTTGGACACGATATACTGTCTGAAAGAGCTGCATTACCTCGGACAGGGAAAACAACCCCTCCATAATAACCAGACATTAGATTTTGACACGAGTCTCATTTAGGCAGTTGTACTCACCTGTTTACTGATCCAATGTACTCCTTTAATTCCACTGACAGAGCTCCGTTTATTCATTTCTCTGCCATCTACAAGACTTGTTGTTGATGTGGCTGTCAATCAATTTGAGCTATGTTGAGTTTAACTGTTCTCACAGCATAAGTTTTCAAATTTCACTTGTCTATGCTACTTCTGAAAATTATCTAATCAAGTAATATGAACGAGATGTCATCTCACAACCTGTATAGGGCTATCACATTTATTGGCTGTATTGATATATATTTGATATATATTTATTTTCCTCTCTTGGATGCCTGGTTAATTACATCTCTGAGCTCAGGTTGCAATGCAAATAGCTCATTCTTGGTATACCAAGTGAGATTGCTTAATTGTGAAACAAATAATGCAGATACTAACATCACATAAATGCTATGACTAAGTGTAAAAATTATAGTAACTGACATTGCAGTAGTCAGTCAGAAAATAAAGTCATCTGGCGTCTCACCAAAACGCAAAATGCATATCTTAATCTTTATTAACTACAACATACACATGGCAAAAGAAAGCAAACATTATTTGAGAAGTGATTAGTCAGCACAGAGCTTTGGCATTTATTAGTTTCCTTGAGTGTTACTAAGCAAAAGTAATAGAAGTTTGCAGGCAGATCTTTTTTTTTAAATTAAATGACAGAAGTAGCTGCATTCGGCATGACAGATTCTATCCTTAGCATGCGATTAATGTGCCAAAGGGGCGATGGAGCAAATAATAGATTCTGACAAAAGTGAGCTCCACTGGAGTGAGGAACTGTCACTGAAGTTTAGACTAATAGGATACAGAGAGCAAATACTGAAAATGCAATGGCAACGAAACATAATACAGTGCAATGGCAAGGAAACATAATACAGTGCTTAGAAAATAAATGAGACATTACTTTGGGGATTTTAGATTAATTATCAATATCTTACAAATGTGTCCAGTATGTAAGACAATATTATGACTCTGCTGAGGAACAAATTTCTGAATGGATGACGGAAAATAATTTAGACGTTTGAATTTCAGGACTAAAACTAGGCGAAGATTAATTTACTAAAAAGTAACTTGGGAGGACTTCTTGATCACATTTTCATGGGGCAGTTATTGCCCAAGTGTACAGCCAGCCCTCACAGTTACCCTTCTAGAAAACTGTTTAACTTGCTTATGTACTTCATTACTAGGGCAAGTAACTGCCCCTGTTAAGGTTTCATTCCTGCCCTAGGTTAGACTTTGCTCAAATTTCAGATCATAATTTTGATATTCAGTGGGTAAATTAATTTCCCACAAACTTATTCACTGTTAAATCAACTAACCTTAATAAAGTCAGTCTTTTTTTCAACGGACTTAGTCAAATTTCTTCTGTAATCAACGTTAGAAGCAATAAGGGACATTTCTCAAAGTTGTATGATTAAGTACATGAAATAAAGCAGACAAGATACAATTACAATAAAGGGTACTTACGTATTATTGCAACCAGATTTATAAAGTGCGATAATTTGTCTATTTTCGGCAGAAACATGTTGCCTGACCTAAAAACGGGTCTGTAAAGATGTCGCCAGCAGTTTGTCAAGAAAGAGCATGTATGTTCACCTATCAAGGGGTGTGTAAAATGTTTAAGTATTATAGTGTCAGAACATTTTGCACACAGGAAGCGGAATAACAGCAGAATTCCTCTTGCCTGGTAATGTCCCCGGCCGACCTACACACCTGACTGCTGCTTCTCTGTCACCACGTTTCCATCCACACAAGGAGTCAGGACCATGGCTCGTTAACATAAACTGACCCCCCTTTTTTAGAAAGGTCCTTTTGCAAGTATCTGATTTGTTACATACCCCTGTTTACAGTTCAGACTCTCAGAAGGCACGTTCATGCAGTTGTAGTTGAAGTACTGATTTAAAAGTGTGGTTCTGTTGGTGGAGTTTTACTGACAACAGTCCCTGCCTCTTTTCTCTGTAACTGTATATTTACTATCTGTGTATGACAAAGGACTTGAAAACAGCTGTTCCATCCTTAAAAAGCAACCAGACCCATTTATTTCAAAGTGTTACTACACATACAATCCTGTTCATTGGAAATGGTCACAATCCATAAGCAAGAATGCGACCTTTTTAAAACAGTCTGCCACTGCGAAGAAAGCCATATCACTCCCAGAGCAAGAAATGAGCTGTTATTCACTGCTCCTTACAGGCACCTTCACTTTTGCTGACTACTGCCCCCAAAAACCTCAGTGTGCATTTCCTGAGTCAATTTCCCATAGCTAACAGGGTAATGAAGAATGCAAGAATTGCAAGGATGTGGACCCACTGCGGAGTTGCGGAAGAAATGAGCCGCATCAACCAGAAGTACAAACTTACAACATTTCTGCTCTGCCTGCCTCGTTCCCACTGTGACAAACTGCTGGCGACATCTTTACAGACCCCTTTTAAGGTCAGGCAACGTGTTTCTGCCGAAAATAGATAAATTATCGCACTTTATAAATCTGGTTGCGATAATACGTAAGTACCGATAAAGATCACAGAAGCAACCTAAACATTCTGTTTACTGTAGGCCTGCATACAATATGATGCACACATTTGAGATTTGTTAGTTAACAATAAAGTCAAATAGAGTCAACTTTGTGTCAAACAGGGAACTATTTAGCTCACTGTAAGCTAAAGTTGTCAACTTATTGTTGTCTGAAGTATATTAAGTTGGGTGCAAAAAGAACACCCTGCCCTCCCCAGCAAACACACACAAACTAGAAGGGTCATGGGTAATAAAATTAATTTTACTGCTTTAGTCTCAAATCTTGTTTTGATGAGATTTATGACAATGCATACTTAAGCAATCAGATGCCTCTGAAGTATTTACAGGTTAAAAAAACAAACAGCAAGAGGCAGATGATTGACTACCTTTAACCATATTGTTTTAGACTGCATTTAGGTAACTTTGGAATGATCTCTAGAAAACTCTGTGGAACACCAGAATCTTTTCAGTTGCACATACAGCATTATTAAAGTTAATTAATTAATCTATAATAGCCCCTCAACCAGAAAAATTTGCATTATACAACAGCTAAACATATTTACTTGATATATATATGCCTTTCCTGTTAGGCAAACTTTTACTTTTATAGATTAAATTTTAACTGTGCCAGTACAGAACAGATTTTGAGAGGTTGAATTTATAACACAATCATGAAAAGCAAACAGCATTTATTTAATATATATCTTTGTATTTTGCCTATTTCTTATGGTAGACAAAAATAAGCGCATCATTTTACAAGCAGAGCAAATTCTTACTGCTAAACGTGCGAACCTGAAGCCATGTTTTTTCCAGGTCATAGGGAAACATTATTGCTCTGAGCAGAAATAATTGTGTGAATTACGGAATCATGGTTAGCTTTATGTGAATCCAAGTGTGTGGGTGTATGGGACTACTTTAAAACCCTGAAATCATAACATCTAAATCCCAAAACACTAAAAACCCACAACAATGAAAGCTCAGAACACTGAAAGTGCGCATCATAACAATGAAAACTAGAACGCACATGTAAATAACATCCCCTACACCTATAACACCAAACTAACAAACACACTTTTTACTAAGCTTGCCCCCCTGCACCCCACATATGGGGGGCTCTGCCCCCACATCCCCTGTAAATTAAATATACCAACTCCAAGATTGCACTACAGTGGAAAAAAATTAATTTCCTAACCCTACAGTATCACTATCACCATACAAAATGTACACATAATGTCTAAATCACTTACCTGCATGGCCTAAAAACATGTAACAAAGTTGGCAAAATAAAAAAAACTTTCTCCCCTACTCACTTCTCAGAACACTAACTTAACTTCCATGAAAGCAACACACCCTTATGTTTACATTCTGTATGGCGATCATGTTACAGTGGGTTTAGGAAATTAACTTTTTCTACTGTAGTGCGATCTAGGAGTTGGTATATTTAATTTACAGGGGGTGTGGGGGCAGAGCCCCGAGATGGGCAGTGCAGGGGGGCTTGCCCCCATCAGAAATGTAGTAAAATGTATGTTTGTTAGTTTGGTGTTGTTATAGCTGGAGGGGATATGTTATTTACATGTGCGTTGTAGTTTTCAATCTTGTAAAGAAAAGTTTCAGTGTTCTGAGGTTTTCAATGTTATGGTCTCAATGTTTTGAATTTCAATGTTTTAAAGTAGGCTGCCCGTATATGTGTGTGTGTATGTGTGTGTGTGTGTGTATGTATATATATATATATATATATATATATATATATATATATATATATATAAAAACACGTATAAACGTTGCAGCACTTTTATCTTACTTACAAATCCCACTGCTCTCTATAACAAGAACCTTAGTTAATTAAGTTGCACTTACAGCATAAGAAAGCATGTTTCAGCTATTAAACTATCTTATTATACACATTTCAATTAATGTGTTGATACATACTTTAACTCTCTGATTAGTATCTTTATTGCCAAGATATTTGAATATAAGCACATTAGACTGAAGACATTTCAGGATTTAGTAGAAATGGTCTAGCCATTTTAAAAAACTAGTAGTTGAATATTAAACAACGGTTTCATAAGATAGCTGCATTATATTTGAGAAGAAAGTGGCTTTGATGCTTTTCTCACTTTAATCAAATCTAAGTAGTGCATGCAGAGCTGGATCCAGTAATAGGTGACCTAGGCTGCTGCCTAGGGCCCGCTGGTGTTTGTGTGTGAGGAGGTGAGGGCGAGGGAAGCAAAACATTAATTTAATTAAAATTAAAAAAAAAAAAAAAAAAAAACTGTAGTTAAAATAAAAGTTTTCATTTTTTTTCAAAATAGTAAGCAGACATGCAAAGCAACATATACAAGATTTGATATCCAAAATGGAAACTTCCATCTAGTAAATGGATTTACTCAGGAATGGACTACGTGTGCAGATAATTTGCAGTAGGAGACTTGATTTTTGAAGGGGATTTGTAGCAAAATACTTGCAGACAAATATGAAGCACTTGCAGACACAAGCAGACTCTGAAATTTGATTCACTTGCAGGTACAGACAGACTTTTGAGATCTGATATGTGTGTGGGTGCGAGTGTGAGGATGAGTTGCAGCAGCAGAGAGCAGAAGACTTGATTCCTCAAAGTGGACTTACAGTTACGAACAGGTACAAGCAGACTGTGTGTGTTAGAGAGGGCACTTTAGATAAATAACTCGCTCAGGCTCAAACACTGTACCTTAGATACAAGCGACGAGAACCTTAACCTCTGCACCAACTACCATGCGACTAAAATGTTCTGAAATGGATACTTTTGTAATTTATTGGTTTATGCATTTTGTTTCACTACTCAACGGAAAATAAAAAGTTCAAAATTATTCATTTAAATTGCACTGTAATAAATGTTGCTGTATTTAACAAGACAGACAATAAATCAGGAAAGGTGAATCAAACACATGCATTTATCCATGGTCCCAAAACTTTTTCAGGAGGCCCATGGTTTGAAAACAGCCCGGGGACCAAGGCAGACGTAATTCACCAGTGCGGTGCATTTTCATTCAAGGGAGGAGCTCACTGTTACTTATGCAAATCTGTTTTAATGTGCAGCTGTTTTGTTTGGCAAATGGCCATCGGTGTTTGTGCTATCAAATTTGAAAGCAGTGTTAGTAGCACAAAAAGGTAAACTCACCTTTGGTGCAGAAGGTTGTGGGTTCTAGTCCCACACCATCAACACAGATTGCGGAGATTGCAGTACAGTACAAGTGGGGAGGTACTGCAGTCCTGTGTGTGTTGTCATTCATGTGAGATATTAAACCAAGGCTTCATCTGCCTGTGTTGTTAGTAGGTGCTGAGAGATCTTTTACATCCACCAGAGCTATCGAAAAGAGTAGGGGGACTCCTTTATTAGCCACATATTTACAAAAGAGATTTACATCAAAGTTCCCTTCCTACAAAACAACTATTTCATATATATATATATATATATATATATATATATATATATATATATATATAAAAATATGTATGTATACATATAGCCGCACACACACACACAAAAAAAAATATATATTTATATATATATATAGGTTTACTGTCAGTATGTTGAATGTGCCTTATGTTAAACTAACATGTGCGGTATTGGGGAATGCATAAAACTATTTAGTAGATGGTGGTTATAACTCTAGAAGACTGAAGACAGGGACAGTGCAGATTAGGAGAGTTACCCTTTTCCACACTGTAGTACCATGTCTAAGTTAGAATATATAAGTAGCAGGGGGTGTAGGGGGAGGACTCAGACCCCAAAGAGACACTGCAGGGGGGCTTTCCCCCCTGCAAAAACAGGACTCTCAGTGCTATACAATACGGATCTCGTCCATAAGTACTGCTGCGAAGGGGACACCAGACTGCAGAAGTTGAATTTGACTTCTGCATTATTATCGATATTACACCCTACATTGTACTCCGAACAGCGAACATATAAACCGCATTTTTAATAGGTTTACATTCTGATGTTCGATGTTTTAATAGTAAGCCATATATATATTTACACACACACAAACCCTTTTTCATAGCCAATTTGTTTTCTTTGATATATTTGGGAGAATGCAGTTTCCATTAAACATAATCTCATTTAGTCTTTCATTCCAAATAATGCAGCACATTTTCTTGCAAAAACTTTTAACATATTCCTTACTTAAACCCATGTAAAATCCATATTCAATCATATCCATATTTATTAATATTCTTAAAGTTCATTTTCTCTATTAATTTTTCCTTTAATTTTTGTACTTTTTTACATTTTCAGAAAAACATGATCTCTAATTCATTGCAGAAAAGGCACACCCTTTTAATTTATTTTCATAAGGCATGTTTCCCTTCATTGGCAATCTACTAATTTGCAATCGTCACAAAAAATCCTGACATTCCACTTTTTTCTTTCACTGTACATTACGGGTTAACACAATAATTTGTTATATTTTACACCATGACCTCCTATTATTTTCCACATTTTCTATGTTTAATTTCCACATCCATATAATCGCACATTTATATAAATGAAAACAAGCCATATTGGCATAATTTTATGTGCAAACATTATACATCACTTATAATCTATCTAGTCATTGTCAGTCAGACATTACATGGCTCATTCAAATCCTGACCCATCACCGAGTACAATGATCAGACCCATCGCCGAGTAGAATGATCAGACACATCGCCGAGTACAATGATCCGACCCATCGCCGAGTACAATGATCCGACCCATCGCCGAGTACAATGATCCGACCCATCGCCGAGTACATTGATCCGACCCATCGCCGAGTACAATGATCTGACCCATCGCCGAGTACATCGATCCAACCCATCGCCGAGTACATCGATCCGACCCATCGCCGAGTACAATGATCAGACCCATCACCGAGTACAATGATCAGACCCATCACCGAGTACAATGATCAGACCCATCACAGAGTACAATGATCAGACCAGTCACTGAATGCAAGGATCAGACCAGTCACTGAATGCAAGGATCAGACCTACCACTGAGTACAAGGATCAGACCTATCATTGAGTTCAATGTCCCCTTTAGTATGCACCTAACCAGGCATGTCCAACAATTGGAATGTCCACACAGGTTCCTCACTAAAAAATACAGGACATAAGTAAAGCATCCTATGCAGAGTGCCTCAAACTCCAATCCCTTTAATCTGTCTCCTACAGGCTGTTATATGCCTGGCATATTGGGCATTGTCAAATCTCATGCTGATGGACCTCCTGCATATTTGAAAAACAAAAAGCACAAGAATTACTCATTCTAAATACTTAAATCTTGCCTGTGATATAAATAGTATCAGTGTTGAAAGGACAGATATTTCGAACTATGAGACTTTTTAATGATGATAGTCTCATTGTTGCAATACAAACACTTAAACAAGAATTTTTAGAAAGAGGCTATAACAGTAAACTTATTGATTCTCAAATTGCAGAAGGATGGTGGCATAGGTCAGGTAAGTGCCAGCCATACTTTTCCCCCCTCCCCACTAGTATTAACAACAGGGATAATATTGACAATACTTTCTCAAGAGGCGCTTCCACTGATAACTCTAGGAATAAACTAAGGATGCCATTGACTTTTGCCAGCAATGTGCATGTAGCATGTGATATTATAAAAAAGAACTGGGATATTCTGTCTATTGTACATGAGTTGAATGGGGTCATTGGCACACAGCCAAATTTTGCTTTTAGAAATAATAGATCACTTAAGATTCAGCTCTGTTATTGATCCTTTAATACTAAATCAACTATAACATCTGATAGACTATATATGTGTAGGAATTGTATGGCCTGTACACATATACATACTGGTAATCATTTCACACATCCGACTTTGGGTTTTAAGATAGATACTGCTTTTTATGCAGATTGTCGAAAAAAAATGTTGTCTGTTTTTGCTGTTGTACTACCTGCTTCTCATTTTGCATAGGGAAAAGAAACAGGGTGTTTAAGGATAGAATACTTGAACACCTTAGGGATATTAGGAATGTTAAAGAAACCAGCGCACTATCACTTACATGTAGCTAAAGAGGGTAAAGAACATAAATTTAGCTTTATGGTACTAGAGATTCTGCATAGTACCAAGAGAGGAGGTGACAAATAATAGAACAAAATCTAGTGAACAGAAATGGATTTTGCGCTTTCAAGCTGATAAACCTCCTGGTTTAAACAACAGAGTTTCCCTGAAACCCTTCCTTAAAGCACGGCCATTAAAGCATTGAATTCTCTTTTAATATTTTATCATATATATTTCAATAGTCCATCTTTTATTATTTTTTAATACTGTATTCAGTACCATTTTTAAGTACATATTGTTCATTTAGTCTGTTTGTATTCAATGTTTTAAAGATCTACAAATCATACAGATGTATTTCATCACATGGCTTCAGCTATGATGCACATTTTATCTGATTTTTGATTGGATGTTTTAGTGTTTAAAAATGTAACTGTTATTCTATCTTTGTTGGTCTGATGAAGCGGATGTTATTCCGAGAAAGCACTTACCTTGCTACAATAAAGGACATATTGATTTTCACTGCTGCGTGGAACCAGATCATTTTTTTCTTTTTCTTGTATTCTCTGGTTTTTGCATTGGATTCCTTATTTGGTGCAAGGACTGTTTTCGTGAGGTAAGGGTATGATTAAACATGACACTTAGTTGAGGTGCCAGTTCATTTTGTAGTTCATGTAGTACACAGCCCAGAATGACAATTTTGAGTAGTGTTTATGGCAACTGGAGGGGGACAGATTGGCAATGGCATACCAGAAAGACTGTGTTGAGGTGTCCTGGCCTATTATCTTACCTAGAGCCCTATTTGGCCATGAACCAGCACTGAGAGCATGTGTGTGTTTTGCCTTCTCCCCATGTTATCCTCTCCTGTAACTGTTCTCCCTTGGCTCTTACAATGTCTTCATACCTCTGTACACAATGATATACCGCTGTACACAATGATATACCGCTGTACACAATGACGTCTGGCTATGCCTGTAGCAGGAGCCATCTCAGGCATTACTGCTACATCTTATCCATAAAGCTCTACTAAGTATAATTCCATTTTTCCTTCCAATGTTTTGACATTGTAAACTGCTTCTTGAACTAAATGTTGTAGCATACTCTTGCATCTATAAATATGCATAGATATAGTTGCTTTTGAGCATATGCTTGTATCAATAAATATGTTCACATATCTTTCTTATGTGATACTGTTCACCCAAGCTGTGCCTGCAAATGGCCCATTGAGCTCAGTGTAGTTCCCAGGTAAATATAAAAAACACTGCTCCCAGGCTATCAATGAAACATGCCCAGTAGGAATACAAAGTTTAAAAAAATAACAAAATGATAAGACACACAGCCACCTGCACAAAGGGTAAGAAATGTTTGCCCACATAAAACAGTATTTTTACTCACATATAGTTTTAAAAAAATAATTAAATAAGAGGTAAAAGACGCAGCCACCGGCAGAGAGTGCATGAAAGAGTTGCACTCCTACAAAATCAGCATTTTTATGCATAAATACTTAAAAATAAATAAATAAAATATAAGAGACACAGACACATACAAAGAGGTGAATATTTTAGCATGTTCCAATCAGAAATTATTTTAACCGTAATCTACATTTGAATTAATTTCTTTCAATAAAGAAATCCTGCTTCCTTTTCAGGAAACATTACCTTATTTACATAAATTTTGAGGAAATTGATACAATTCAATTACAGAACTAAATGAGGAAATTAATGCAAACCAAATACCTCAATCTATAGACATTCCAAAACTGCATAAATAAAATGCAAAAATCTATCACGTGACCATCTTTGTAAGAGCACACTGTAAAACATGTACCTAACAGCCCCTAAGAAAGGTATGTTGAAAAGGGCCAAATTATCATGAGCACACATTTCTGACACAACACTAATGATTATACGAGGATGTAGACATGAGTGCTCCTGGAAATATATGATGTGCTTTCAGTTATTAAACCATTTTTTTTTTTTTTGCTTCAGTCCATGGCAGCACAACCTATCTTTATGCGAGTTCACCTTCTAAAACTTAAAGGTAATGAGTTTGAAATCTAGATCATGTATTATTCTTCCACAAAGTGTCCAACAACAAGAACAAAACAAAAAGTGTTTCTAAAATCCTTACTAAGCAGGTGCAAAGGCAGAAATCAAAGTCCTGGGTGTGTGTAGGTAATTTACAGTCACACAAGCTTGACCATGAATATATGTATATAAAAAGACTGCAATTGTCTCCTGAGTAAATTATGCATTAACGCTATTCTTGTGCATTAATTTAGGTATAAAGATAGGCACCTAGAATTTAAATGACACAGCTCTACGTCAAGATAACAAAATATATATGATGGCAGAAACATTCAAGTTACTGAGGAGACAAAAGTTATATTGGTGCCAGAAGATATGGCTTCACTCTCAGAAGGACAAACATGCTTGCATTTTCAAATTAACAAGTATAAACAATGTAACAGTAGAAAGGGATTGTCAGAAATAAGCACCACTACTTTGAAAACAAGCAATTTATATGCAGAAAATTTTGTAAAATACCTCACACTTGACAGCGGATTTTTTTTTTTACACTAAAAGATGTGATGAAGTGTTGACATTCATTTTGCAGGAAACTATAAAGCATCCATTAAATAACTGACAGCAGTGTGCATTTAAAAAGAAGGCTATAAATACTTGCTCAAAATAGAAAACAAATTTGATTTATGCTGTGTCTAGTTTGACTGCTGGATATTGGCAGATTCATAATGAAAAAAAAAACAGTAATATTGGGGAAAGGAGGGGCGTCACACCATGATCTAATAATGTAATGGTTACTGAATATTATCAGACATAAAACTGAAGTATCTGAAATTCTTAGTGCAATTCAGAATACGTCCTCAGATCTAGTTTAGTTGCAAGGGAGGCCTTGGATAAAAGGATGCACATTTCAATCGATACAGGTCAACAGCACTGTAAATGTAGTTACTTTCCAACAGGATAAAAAAAATGCAAACCACGCACATTAGGAATGAATAAAACAAAATAAAAGTTCAGTCAAGGTATGCAAGTACTGTATTTGGGATTTCCAGCCTGAATACCCATGGCATTACCTAGCATATTTGACACCTGGAGCAGAATTTTTTTTTTAATACCCCCCCCCCCCCCACCCAACACACACACACACACACACACACACACACACACACACACTCCATGGATTTTTTTTTTTTTTTTTAACTAACATCCTCCCTGATGGAAATTGTTTTTAATAATCATGAAATGAAACAAAATATTGTTCAGGAAAGAGCAAGCTAGGAGCAGTGCACAGATCCTCAAAAAACTTGGCCATCCTACAGGAAGACTTGTCCCAAACAAATAACTAGTATCAGAATCATGGACTAAAGCTAAATGCCAAAAATGCATCATCTCCTTTGTAAAGTTGAATACAACATCGACAACATGCCCAAAGAGCTGACCCAGTAGTTCAGGATTTAGTAAGTTATGTCGACAGTTCACCCCAAATTCTATTAGGAACAGATCGAGATGAAGCAAACTTAGGGACATTCTGCAAAATCAGGAACAGTTTTGACTTGGTTTTACAAATACAGCAAAAAATATACACAAGTCCTCCACTTCTTCACCAAAAAGACATGTAGAATACAAAAGAAGAACACCGACTGCTGCAATTATAATTTTTTAATTCTGGTACCTCGGCCTTCGCCTTCTCCTGGAATACATTTTACTTAGTGCTCCACCCATTTTTATACAAATCTTTAATTAGATAATTGATGCACCATCCTTTTATTAAATAATTACAATTGTTTCATTGCTACTTGAACACACAAATTTGACATTTCTTAGGCTCAACTATGCAACATATTAACTAGAGAATAAATAACATTCATTTCATAAATACTTTTGATAATATATACATGAATACTATCAATGAGATATATACCTATTATTCACACAATGTTGCCCTTGCAAGTAAACCCATTTCCCTAAATATATTTAGAAACATTAAGAAATATGTGAAGATTATGTGAAAAAACTAACACTACTGAAAACATTATTTCTAACCTATATACTGAAAAAATCATTAACACATTACACCTCCATGTTCATCCCATTCGGAAAAATAGTTTTCAAATTAAGAATGAACCTTGACTCCATCAAAAGTAATTTTTCACGAAAATTGGCCTCATTCCCAAATACATTGGGTCTACCTAATACACTGAAAACAAATCCATCTGGAACCCCCCCATGATTGTCAAAGAAATGCTTTCCCACTGGGCTCTCCATTCTCCTGTGCCTTATGTCACCCAGGTGTTCCAAAATCCTTAGTTTAACCCTTCTAGTGGTTTGTCCTACGTACCAATTCTGTCTCTCACAGCCACATCCTATAATATACACAACCCCAGTTGAGTTGCAGTTATAGAATTCCGTGGCATTATATTTAACCCCATTGATTTTACAACCATCCAAATTCCTAATCAACTTGCACACTTTACATTTTCCACACCTAAATGATCCCCTTCTAACATCTTCACACTCTTTATCATTATTTCTGAAATTTAGAATTTCCCTGAGATTAAAATATCTTTTGTATGAAAAAGTTACCCGTGATGGAAAAAGCTTTCCAATTTTCTCATCTTCACAAATAATTGGCCAAAATCTATCCACTAGTCCTTTTAAGGTTTGAGAAAAATGGGAAAATCTGGTTACAAAGAATATTTTTTCATTGGATTCCCTAGAACCACCATTATTTTTACAATGAGTGTCACGATTTTCAGAATGTCCCACCCCTCTAAATCTCACCCTGTTGCTGGACTTTCTGGTAATGCCCAACTCATTTTCCACCCTTCTTCTAGCTTTTTTAATACTCGTGACAGAATATCCTCTCTCTACTAACTTTCCTTCCACTTTATTAAATTCTACTGAAATCAAGTTCTTTTCTGAAATGTGTCTTCCTATTCTTTTAAATTCACCAAATGGGAGAGATTCAATCAAGGAATCACTATGCATGCTAGAAGCATGGAGAAAATTCTCTGCTGCAGTCTTCTTGTAGTGTGGTTTGTAATGAATTATATTTTCCTGACTCACATAAATTTCTACATCCAAATAATGGATGGATCTTCCCCCTATGGTATAGGTAAAATCCAAACCCCAATTGTTTTGCTTCAACTCTGAAACAAAATTTTCAAACTCTTCTGGTACACCACTGCATAAAAATAAAAGGTCGTCGATAAATCTCATGTATTTGACCACCTTCCTTTTATAAAAGAAAGAGGGATAAATATAACTATTTTCAAAATGGGCCATAAGAACATGCAAAATTTTGTGGTCAGGAAAGAAAATATAATTTGAAAAGGGATGAATGGAAAGCTTTATGTGATTTAAAGGGCATGAATAGAAAGTATGTATTCACTCAGGCAGATAAGGGAGGTAACTGGGTAGTTCTTTCTAGGGACAAATACAATTCCATGGCCTTGGAACTTTTGAATGATGACAATATTTATTCTGAGTTACCCCTAAATCCAATGAGAGAATACAACATGTTACTGTTGGAAATACTGGAAAGGGGTGAGCGGCTGGGCTTTTTATCCCCAGGGGATGTTAGAAGGTTACATATTAAGAATCCACGAGTGGCTAGATTTTTTACCATCCCCAAGATACATAAAAATCTCATGGATCCACCCGGACGCCCCATAGTCTCAGGGAAAGGAGGATACCTACAGAATGTAGGTATATTTTTGGATTCCCTTTTAAAGGGATATCTTGAGAGGGTACAATCTCATGTTAAGAATAGTGAAGAGGTGTGTTTCAAGGTTTGTAATATAGCGTGGGATGAAGGTTTTTATTGGGCTAGTATAGACGTCAAATCTTTATATACTAGCATCAATAAGTTGCATGGTCTAAAAGCAGTGGAGAAAATGCTAGGGGATGGACCTAGAACATTTTTTATCATCAGTCTATTGGATTTCTGTCTCATGCACAATTGTTTTGAGTTTGAGGGAAAATATTTTTTGCAAAAAGAGGGCACAGCTATGGGGGCAGCTTTTGCGCCCTCATATGCAATATTGTTTATGGCCCATTTTGAAAATAGTTATATTTATCCCTCTTTCTTTTATAAAAGGAAGGTGGTCAAATACATGAGATTTATCGACGACCTTTTATTTTTATGCAGTGGTGTACCAGAAGAGTTTGAAAATTTTGTTTCAGAGTTGAAGCAAAACAATTGGGGTTTGGATTTTACCTATACCATAGGGGGAAGATCCATCCATTATTTGGATGTAGAAATTTATGTGAGTCAGGAAAATATAATTCATTACAAACCACACTACAAGAAGACTGCAGCAGAGAATTTTCTCCATGCTTCTAGCATGCATAGTGATTCCTTGATTGAATCTCTCCCATTTGGTGAATTTAAAAGAATAGGAAGACACATTTCAGAAAAGAACTTGATTTCAGTAGAATTTAATAAAGTGGAAGGAAAGTTAGTAGAGAGAGGATATTCTGTCATGAGTATTAAAAAAGCTAGAAGAAGGGTGGAAAATGAGTTGGGCATTACCAGAAAGTCCTGCAACAGGGTGAGATTTAGAGGGGTGGGACATTCTGAAAATCGTGACACTCATTGTAAAAATAATGGTGGTTCTAGGGAATCCAATGAAAAAATATTCTTTGTAACCAGATTTTCCCATTTTTCTCAAACCTTAAAAGGACTAGTGGATAGATTTTGGCCAATTATTTGTGAAGATGAGAAAATTGGAAAGCTTTTTCCATCACGGGTAACTTTTTCATACAAAAGATATTTTAATCTCAGGGAAATTCTAAATTTCAGAAATAATGATAAAGAGTGTGAAGATGTTAGAAGGGGATCATTTAGGTGTGGAAAATGTAAAGTGTGCAAGTTGATTAGGAATTTGGATGGTTGTAAAATCAATGGGGTTAAATATAATGCCACGGAATTCTATAACTGCAACTCAACTGGGGTTGTGTATATTATAGGATGTGGCTGTGAGAGACAGAATTGGTACGTAGGACAAACCACTAGAAGGGTTAAACTAAGGATTTTGGAACACCTGGGTGACATAAGGCACAGGAGAATGGAGAGCCCAGTGGGAAAGCATTTCTTTGACAATCATGGGGGGGTTCCAGATGGATTTGTTTTCAGTGTATTAGGTAGACCCAATGTATTTGGGAATGAGGCCAATTTTCGTGAAAAATTACTTTTGATGGAGTCAAGGTTCATTCTTAATTTGAAAACTATTTTTCCGAATGGGATGAACATGGAGGTGTAATGTGTTAATGATTTTTTCAGTATATAGGTTAGAAATAATGTTTTCAGTAGTGTTAGTTTTTTCACATAATCTTCACATATTTCTTAATGTTTCTAAATATATTTAGGGAAATGGGTTTACTTGCAAGGGCAACATTGTGTGAATAATAGGTATATATCTCATTGATAGTATTCATGTATATATTATCAAAAGTATTTATGAAATGAATGTTATTTATTCTCTAGTTAATATGTTGCATAGTTGAGCCTAAGAAATGTCAAATTTGTGTGTTCAAGTAGCAATGAAACAATTGTAATTATTTAATAAAAGGATGGTGCATCAATTATCTAATTAAAGATTTGTATAAAAATGGGTGGAGCACTAAGTAAAATGTATTCCAGGAGAAGGCGAAGGCCGAGGTACCAGAATTTAAAAATTATAATTGCAGCAGTCGGTGTTCTTCTTTTGTATTTTACAAATACAGCACCCAGACAAAGACGGAGAATACAAATTGCAACACATTTCATGCAAATGCACACTGGTCATGTAAAGGCAAGACTAAACTAAGCAAACAATGTGATAGTGACTTGCAGACCAAACATATTACGCAAATACAAAAGCATTCTGTACAATTGGGGACAGTTTCAAATGTGTAGCATACAATATTCCATTTATTTCACAAAAATGAACACTAGCCATTAATGCCCAACTTTAAACTGAGCACCAGCTATTTCATCAACACAGCCAAGGATCCTCCCCCCCCAAGGGAAGAAAAAAATATTCCAGTTTATTTCACACAAATGTGCACTAGCCAGCCCTTTGTACCAAACTTTAAGCCAAGAGGACAGCTAGCCACCCCCCAAAAATTCAGATCATTTCACAAAAATGCAGCCTTTGAAATAATATGAAAAGTACAAAGTGCCAACCCTTCTCCCCCAAAAAGCATAAATATTCAGATTTACTCATACAAATACACCTTAAGCATGAAATTTAAACCAACAAAGGGAAAATAAGTTAAATTCATCCGCAGCACCAGTGGCCAACCCTCCCCCCAAAAAAGGATAAAATATTCCTGTGTTTATTAGCACAAATAATTGCCAGCCTTAATGGCAGAATTTAAGCTGAACAAATAAAAGGCGGGCTACTTTAATTCACAGCCCAGCTAGCTACCCTCCATCCCACCAAAACAAAAATGAACAAAAAAAAGAAAATAAATATTCAGTTTCATAATTAAACTTAAACAAATGCACATGCAAACACACAAGTCAAACTTTAAAATACTGAAACAAATACAAGCACACACACACACTAGCCACCATCCTCCTTCCTACTATCCAAAAGTAAGAAAGAAAACCTGGTCATATCCACATTAAATAAATGCTTACATTCAGTCTGATAGTCCACAATGTCCTGGCTGATTCATGTGCTGTGACTAATCCAGTTCTCCTGGTTCAGTTAAAAAAAGAAAAACTTTTCCATTGCAAAACATTCTAATGCACTGTACAACTAGAAGGCTGCTGTCAATTTTAAATATAACAGCAGTTCTCTCCGGTCTTGTCTGTATTTCCTTCCACACTTCCTCCAATTATGTATGACTTTTCATGCATGGACACATGCAAGTGGAAGAAAAAGTGCTTACTTCAGCCATGGTCAAAATGGAGCCTAGGCAGGGTAATGGATTGCACCCCTCCCCCAGACATTCTAATTTTCATTACTTGACTATTTCTCCCCATTTATTATAAACACTGTTCAAACCTCTCATTGTGCATCCTGTTTTCTTCTTTAAATCTACAATGCAACAGGTATTTGGATTTAATTTTAAACTTTTATTTGAAAATTTATAGCACAAACACTGATAGATGTTTTCTAAACAAAATACAGTCTCATATTGAAAACAGCCTTAACATTAACAGTTAAGTTATCTGCCCTTGAAACTCACATTCATTAAAACAGCATTGAAACCCACAATTAAAAAATGCATCTGCCCAGTGGTTGATAAAGTTTACCTTTGGGCAGTTTTCAAATCATAGGCCCCATGCACACATTTTTAGGAACATGAATACACAAATGTGTTTTATAATTCACCTTCCTAACTGTATTAAATTATATTCCGTGTATAATACAGCCCCACATGTTGGAGTGTGTTTAAAATTTGTAGTTTTGAACATTTTTCCAGTAAGCAATGAAACAAAACGTATAACTGAATAATGACAAAACTGCTCATTTCATTACACTTCAAACATAAAAGGCCAGTCAAACTTCTGTCATTACAATCCCCTAATACCAGTTAATATGCACAATCGCTGCAGAAGTAAAAGTCATCTGAATAATTCCACATTAAAAAGATCTGTAAATGATGAAGAGGTTGCTGATAGCAAGCAACTTTGTATTTCAGTGTTTCGTCTACAAATTCATTGCCTTCTGCCCTTGAAGAATAAATTGTCCAAGTTATATTTAAAAAAATTGGTAAGCTGGTAATATTGCAATTGGGAATGGATAGCAAACAACAGGTTCATATTTAATAGGCATCTGACCAAAAGGAGGACACATTCAGGACTGCAGCACCCACCCCTTAAAGTACAACACAGCATCAGCAATCCATCTACCACTGTAGGAGTAGAACCCATAGCCTTCAGTATCTAAAGTATGATACCTGTTAAGCTATGACCATTTGCTAAATAAAACAGTTGCAGATTAAAAACAGACTTATCATGAGCAGCAGTAAACTCCTCTTCCATTGAAACGCATAAATCCTTGAAATTGTACTGATGGTTACAATTCCTTCAAAATGCAATGAAACTTATTTCCTTGAAAATGCACCAAAACTCACGTTTTTACTAGGTTGGTAGTTGGTGTAGAGGATTCAGGTTCTTGTCTCCTGTAACCAAGGTACAGGGTATGAGTTTAAGGAAATTAACCTGCCATCCCTAACTTAGGCATTACACACATGCCCAGGCAGCAGCAGAAACACACAGAGTGGAATGATCTTAGCACCAGGAACATCTCTTATTTAAATTCTCAGTGGAACACGGAAAAGGAGTAAGCAACAGGTGCGAGAATCGACACACAGATGCACAGACAGAGGGTGTTCTTAAAGAAGAATGTCCTTAAAGGATCAGCTCTGGTTTTACTTTAAGCTTTTCACATTTGAAAAATGAAAAGGTTTTAAAAGGCAAGGCTGTACCCCTTGGCTGTCTGTACCTGGGGCCTTCTGTCTCCACTTTAGTACGCCTCTGCCCTGAGCTAGCAATGATTAAGAACTTGAGTGGAAGGAAATGGTGGAATCATGCTGGAAAATGGAAAACATTACTAATTAGAGGACACTACAATCTAATCTGAAAAAAAAGTTCTGTATATTATATCTATATATTCACCGTATGAATGGTATCAGTGTAAATTATGACAGGCGGCTTTAAATAATTTTAAAACAACATCCCCTGTGACCAGAAAACACAACGGCATTAATTGTGTTATGTTTCCTGCTGGTCTTGCTTGTACCACAGAAATCATAAAAACTATGCAGACTCTCTCAAAGCCTAGTCCCTCTTCTCAGTACCATATTGGCTACAGAGAGAGAATCTATGCCTTGGGAATAGAAATTCAACAGACACTATTCTGTCAGACCTATTACACACTTGCAAGTCCAGTAGTATCAAACACCTGCCCAAGGGATCTCAGTCTCTTTTGCACTATAAATAGGACATGTTGGAGGAACAGGTCTGTGCCACGTACAATACTGTCAGAGGAACAGGCATGTGTCACACAGAATACTGTTGGAGGAACCGGTGTGTGTTACACAGAATACTGTTGGAGGAACAGGTGCATGTCACACACAATACTGCTTCTAAAGATCTGTCTTCCACTCCACATAAAGCAAACTCCTTGTCTTATTATATTCAGATATAATTCCCACCTTTAATGTGACCTATAAACTGTACAATGCAATTGAAAAACAAATTTGTTAGGGGAAAAAATATAAAAAATAAAAAAACGTACAATAAGCTGGTTGCATAAGTGTACGCATTCTTAAACTAATTTTTCCCCAGTATTTTTATTGAATTTAAACACATGAAAATATTGCAATCATTCTAATGTAAATTTTTGTTAGATAACTACATACTTTATTTACATTTGGCCTAATATGAAAATGTTCCATTAAGAAATACATAATGAATCTTCCATTTACCAATAAATAATTCAAAACATTAAAAAAAAAACATTCAGTCAGAATTATAGAGACTACAATAATTTAAGAGTTTCAATTAAACCAAGAACTTTGGTCAAGGATTATCAGACCATTTCCTAGGGAAAATTCTTGATTCTTTGACTTTTATTTCTGTGGATGCTGATTCTTCCAGTAATAATAAAGTCTTCAATAGCGGGTGGAAGAGCGGATTTCCATTTTCTAGTTAAACATTTTCTTGCCACTGCTAAAATTGTCAAAAGGAGGTAGAGATTGTATATCTTCATATTATTCATGATATTTACATTCAAGAGAATTAGCTTTTTAGATAAAATGAATAAATCTGAAAATAAAGCTTGACAAAATTTACCAATCTCTGTCCAGTACTTGTTAATTTTTAAACAATCATAATAAAATGTTCCCAATCAGCTGAACATACCAAAGAACATCTCCAAAAAACAATAGTACTGGATGATTGCATTTTAGCAACTTTGTTGGGAGTATAAAAAGCTCTGTGCAAGAATTCCCATGTGAAGATTTTCCACATTTGGAGATTAGAAGTTAGTTTCGCAGAGTATAGGTTCATAGGTAGGTACTAGGCTATTGGCCCTAGGGCCTATATAAGCCTAGCCAAATGGCACCCTGGCTTTTGCCACCAAAGAAAATTATTTTCCTGTGCCCCTGTCGAGTAGAGCCACAGAAGTGATCCCCGGGGTGAATTTCCTATCTCCCATCCAATCAAGATTTTTCTTGAAGAGTGCTAATGAGGAGCTTTGTTTGATAGAGATAGGCAGTTTGTTCCAGAGTATGGGAAGTCTCTGGGACAGAAATCTATCCCTCCAGCATGTTCTGTTTATTGTGGTGACAAGGTTTAGGTCCCTAGAGCATGCAGCTTGGAGGGATTGGGATTTCTTTAAGTGGAGCATATCCAACAGCTCTGGTTTGACATAGCTTTGTATATTAGGCAGAGATCGCCTCTGAGTAGGCAATATGTGACAGAGTAAAGCTGGAGTTTTTTTGAGACGGTCTGCGTAGGGCATCTGTTTGAGGCTGGTAATCCTATTTGTAAGGTAGTTCTGCAGCCTTTCCAGTTGTTGTAGATGTCTTGTGAGGTACATACCAAAAGGGGCATTGTACTCTATAAGGGTTCCTATTAGAACGAAAACACATTTTGTCGAATGCGTTTTCATTGACACAAGTAGAGTGAACAGGCAAAACAGCGAAGCAGCTGTTCAGAGAATTCTTTCCCTAAGAAAGAAGTCGCTTGACCGCTTCGTTGCTTTGCCATGTTCTGAAGTGTAGTATGGTCCCTTTTCCAGTATAGCTCCCGAGCGTGAATGTGCAACAGTTACTGACCTTAGGGTTAGGGTGCAGGTTAAGGTAAGTGCATATGTATGAAAGTGTTTACTGTTTTTTATTTTGCATTAGATGTACGGTTGAGTTACGTGTGTATGTGTTTTCAGCTGTTTACTTTTGTTTTTGGGGGGGGGGGGTAACATTAGGGTTAAGGTAAGTGTGTATGTGTTTGGAATGGTTTATGTAAATGTGTGAGAGTTACTGACCTTAGGGTTAGGGTGCGGGTTAAGGTAAGTGCATATGTTTTAAAATGTTTACAGTTTTTTTTTGTTAGATGTATGGTTGGGTTACGTGCATGTGTGTATTTTGTTGTTTACTGGTTTTGGGGGTATAATTAGGGTTAGGGTATGTGTGTATGTGTTTGGAAGTGTTTATTTTTTTTTGGGGGGAACAGTGATTTCTTTCCCTAGGAAAGAAATCGCTGTTCTGTGGTTTTGACATTTTCAGCTTTCACTGAAAATGTGTTGATGAAACTTCGTTCACTGTTTTCAGCGTTTCAATATAGACCCCTCTATAATGGGTGTGATGAGTAGAGGGGAACAATGACCTCTTTTTTCCTGGATGAGAAACCTTTTGTGATGAGGTGTGCCATGTAGAAGGATTTCCTGACTACTGTGGTGATGTGATTATCAAAGGAGAGACTACTGTCCACCTGTGCCCCAAAGTCTCTTATCAGACTTTCAGTGTTAAGTACACTACCGCCTATGTGGTAGTTCATGGGTACAGAGTTTTTACCAAAAGGGATGACAATGCACTTTTTGGCATTGAGCTTGAGGCAATGGTTTTGACACCAGACATCTATCTCAGTGAGGCCCTTTAGTAGGATGTCCACATCGTTAAGAGTTTTGATTTTAGTTTGCAGTTATCTGTGAACTTTGTTAGCCAAAGACCTTCTGTGTTAGCCTGTACTTCAGAAAAGTAGATACCAAATAGGAGAGGGCCCAGGACTGAACCCTATGGTAAGTTTATCTATAATTCCAGAGTGGAGGATGGTGTCAAAAGCCTTGGTGAGATCTAGATAGGCTGTGTGAACCACATTACTCTCATCTACGGCTTTGGTGACTGCTTCAAAGAGGTCTATCAGGTTTAGGAGACATGATCTGCCTTTTACAAAGCTGAACTGGGTAGGGTCCAGAGTTTAGAGATTACTAATGTCATTGTTTATAAGTTCCATGATGATACATTCCATAGCCTTGCAGACCAGGCTTGTCAGGCTAACGGGGCGGTAGTTCCCAGGATCCGTGGTGGCTCCCCCTTTGTGGAGTGGGATAACCAGCTTCCCTCCAACACTCAGAAGCTTACAAACAGTGCCGAATAGAGCAAAACTGTAGCTGGACTAGACGCCTTACAGTAAAGGCAGGAAACAAGCTTAGAAAAATGTTTTTTTTGTAAAGTGGAAAGGGGAATGGAGGAGCAGAAACTAAGTGGGTTGGTCTTTTCAAATGTTCTCCCTGGATTAGATAGAATGAGGTAATGACACTAGACTGGGAGGAGTGTCTCAGATGAAATTTACAGTAGGGGTGGGCAACTGCAAAGTCACCAAGTATAAAAACAGGATACCAATAGGGAGAAAGGGTGTGAAACAAAAATCAGAACAAACAAACCCAACCAGATGCTTAACAATTGTAGAAAATTTCTAGTTAATATCTCACACACAGTGAAACTAGCTAGAAAAGTACATACAAACAATAAAAGCACTACACGTAACTCGTAAAAATAAGCAAAAAAAACAGGATACAATGTTATATATCACAGATCAGTTGGCTCAGTGCCCTTCCTCCAATTAGCTCAGTGTGAAATGGCAGAAACAGTCACAAGTTAACTTCTTAAGTAAGTTGAAACCTGAAACAACTTTTAAAAAAAGCTTGAAAAAAACAATGAGGTGCTTACTTCAAACCATAGTCCTGGTAACCTCAATCAGCCAATGACCATAAACAATTCACTCTCACTGAAATACTTTACTGGCTTTGGCTAAACTATGATGCCCTGGAACATGTACTTAGACACAGCCTCTACTAACAAACAACTAGGCCCAAAACACAAGCCTGAATATGGACAATGTTACACTACCCACGCTACTTGGGTAGAAAAAAACTGCAGAAATGTTTAAACAGATAAAGGAGCAAGAGACTCTAGAGAATGTTTTTAACTGAAAACAAGTTATATGGTACACTCCTTAGCAGGAAATCAGAACAAACAAACCCAACCAGATGCTTAACAATTGTAGAAATTTCTTGTTAATACCTCACACACAGTAAAACTAGTTAGAAAAGTATATGCAGACAATAAAAGTGTTATAAAAAACTTGTAAAAATAAGCAAAAAAACAGGATACTTAATGTTATATATCACAGATCAGTTGGCTCAGTGCCCTTCCTCTGATTAGCTAAGTGTGGAAATTATAAGATTTGGCTTCTGAAGACAAATTCAATATTTGTCCTTTATCAATAAGTTTCCAAAATGTTTGTTTGGATACAGTTTTGTAGTTTATTAGGATTTTATAAAGATTAGAGATTAAGTTAGGCCAATTCTAATTGTTATATAACAAATCCTGAAGATAAGTATCAGCTTAGGTTTAGTTTTAAATGAAGAATTATTTATTATTCTACACAAATCTTGAGCATGGAATAGAATGCTATGTAAGATAATCCAATCAGTGTCTGGAATGTTATAAATATTTCTTATTTCATGAGTCTGTAGTGTTGTTAATTTTTTTATACAGTGATGCCAACAAATGAAATGTTTTGATTCCCAATTTTGACATTTTTTGTAAATTCTGTTGGTATAATTTTTAGAAATTCTGAAAGGGATTAATAATTCCCACCAAAGTTTTACATCTAAGTTTGAATTTATAAATGTTCTGAAAATGTTATAAATATGATTTATTAAGTTTACTTTAGTAGGTTTTGCAATATTAAACTAATACCTTTTTGAAGCACCTTTTGATTTAATTACAGCATTCGGTCTTCTTGGGTACACACCTGCTATCAATTAGAAAGAAACGGATTAACCCCAAATAAAGTTTAGCTGTCCTAGTAGGATTTTTCCTGACATTTACTCAGTTGCCTGCTACAGCAAAAGCCATGGTTCGCAGACAGCTTACAAAGCATCAAAGGGATCTCATTGCTGAAAGGCATCAGTCAGGAGAAGGGTACAAAAAAATTTCCACAGCATTGGATATACCATGGAACACAGTTTAGATAGTCAGCAAAAAGCAGGGAAAATATGCGACAACAGTGACATTGCAAAGAACTGAACGTCCCTCCAAAATTGATGAAAAGACCATATGAAAACTAGTCAAGGAGGCTGCCAAGAGACCTATAGAAACATTGAAGGAGCTGCAGGAATTCCTGGCAAGTACTGGTTGTGTACTACATGTGACAATTTCCTGCATTCTCCATATGTCTGGACTATGGGGTAGGGTTGCAAGATAGAGGCCTTTTCTTACACAGAACTTTGCAAAACAATACATCAAGTCTCCTAAAAGCATGTGGGAAAATGTGTTATGGTATGATGAGACCAAGGTTGAACTTTCTGGCCACAATTCCAAAAGGTACGTTTGGTGCAAAAACAACACACTGCATCACCAAAAGAACACCATCCCCAAGATTAAGCATGGTGGTGGCAGTACCATGCTTTGGGGTTGCTTCACTTCAGCTGGAACTGGGGCTTTGGTCAAAGTGGATGTAATTAGTTCCAAATACCAGTCACTTTTAGACCAAAACCTTCAGGCATCTGCTAGAAAGCTGAAGGTGAAGAGGAAATTCACCTTTCAGCATGACAATGACCCCAAGTATACATC
Source organism: Protopterus annectens (assembly GCF_019279795.1). Classification (NCBI taxonomy): domain Eukaryota; kingdom Metazoa; phylum Chordata; order Ceratodontiformes; family Protopteridae; genus Protopterus; species Protopterus annectens. The sequence goes on along the minus strand of NC_056739.1, from coordinate 26,070,881 downwards.
CAAATCAACAAAAGAATCGCTTCATCAGAAGAAAATTAAAGTTTTGGAATGTCCCAGCCAGAGCCCAGACCTAAATCTAATAGAAAATCTGTGAGGTGACCTGAAGAGGGCTGTGCACAAGAGATGCCCTCGCAATCTGACAGATTTGGAGCGCTTTTGCAAGGAAGAGTGCGCAAATATTGCCAAGTCAAGATGTGCCATGCTGATAGACTCCTACCCAAGAAGACTGAATGTTGTAAATAAATCAAAAGGTGCTTCAACAAAGTATTAGTTTAAGGGTGTGCACACTTATGCAACCAGCTTATTGTACATTTTTAATTTTTTTATATTTTCCCCTAACAGATTTGTTTGTTTTTCAGTTGAATTGTACAGGTTATAGGTCACATTAAAGGTAGGAAAAGTTTTGAAATGATTTACTGAGGTCTCATTTTTTTATATCACAAAAACCTGGCATTTTAACAGGGGTGTGTTCACTTTTCATACCCACTGTAAAACTCCATTTTTCCATCCATGGTTTGACATTAACTGCTTCTTGAACTACGTAATGTAGCATATTCTTGTATCTGTGAATATGTCTTCTTCATGTTTTGTGTGTTCCTATTCACCTGAGCTGTGCCTGCAAATTGTCCATTGAGATCAGTGCACTACCCTGGTAAACAAATATAAATAAATAACATATATATAAATGAATAAACCACAAATTCAAAAAATATTTGTTGTACTTCTTTAACTTCTTAGGTTCATAGGTAGGTACTAGGCTATCGGCCTGAGGGCATGCGTAAGCCTAGCCAACAAGGGTTCCTGGCTTACGCCACTCAAGAAAGTTATTTTCTTGTGCCACTGTCAAGCAGAGACACAGAAGTGATTTCCGGGGTGTATTTCCTATTTCTTATCCACTCATCAAGATTTTTCTTGAAGAGTGCTAATGAAGAACTTTGCTTGACATAGATGGGTAGCCTGTTCCAGAGTATGGGAAGTCTCTGGGACAAGGATCTATCCTTCCAGCATGTCCTGTTTATTGTGGTGACAAGGTTTAGGTCCCTAGAGCATGTAGCTCGGAGGGATTGGGATTTCTTTAGGTGTAGCATGTCCAACAGCTCTGGGTTTGACATAGCTTTATATGTTAAGCAGAGATCACGTCGTAGTAGGCGATATGCTACAGAGTAAAGCTGAAGTTTTTTGAGGCGGTCAGTGTAGGGCATTTGTTTGAGGCCAGTAATCCTCTTTGTGAGGTACTTCTGTGGCCTTTCCAGCTGTTGCAGATGTCTTGTGAGGTACATTCCAAGAGGGGCATTGTACTCTATAATGGGTCTAATGAGTGTCAAGTAGAGGGGAACAATGACATCTTTTTTCCTGGATGAGAACCCTTTTATGATGAGGTGTGCCATGTAGAAGGACTTCCTGACTACTGTGGCGATGTGACTATCAAAGGAGAGACTAACATACCTGGGTCCCAAGGTCTCATCATACATTCGGTGTTAAGCAGATTGCTGCCTATGTGGTAGTTCATGGGTACAGAGTTTTTATCAAAGGGGATGACACTGCACTTTTTGGCATTGAGCTTGAGGCCATGGCTCTGACACCAGGCATCTGTCTCAGCTAGGCCCTTCTGTAGGATGTCCACATCATTTGGGGACTTGACTATGGCTCTTAGTTTGCAGTCATCTGTGAACTTCACCAGCCAGAGGCCTTCTGTGTTAGCCTGTACTTAAGAGAAGTAGATACCAAACAGGAGAGGTCCCAGGACGGAACCCTGTGGTACTCCACTTGTCACTGCTTTGAGGTCAGATTTGGGGTCTGCAACTTTTACAGTGTGGGTTCCATCAGTGAGACAGTTGGCAACCCATTTGTGATGTAGGGATTTATACCTAGTTTAGTGAGTTTAGCTATAATTCCAGAATGGGGGATGATGTCGAAAGCCTTGGCGAGATCAAGATAGGCTGTGTGAACCACCTTACCCTCATCTACGGCTTTGGTGACTGCCTCAAAAAAGTCGATCAGGTTCAGGAGGCATGATCTGCCTTTCACAAAACCGAACTGGGTGGGATCCAGTGTTTGGAGTTTACCAATGTCTTTGTTTATATGAGTTCCATGATGATACATTCCATGGCCTTGCAGAACAGGCTCATCAAGCTAATAGGTCGATAGTTCCCAGGATCAGTGGTGGCTTCCCCTTTGTGGAGTGGGATAACTGTTGCTGTGCACCATTCAGTGGGCACAAAGCCTGATGCAAGGCTATTATTGAACACGGTGCTTATGGGGGGGAGCCAGTTTGTTCTGAAGTATGTGTAAAAAGCAGCCTGGAATGTTGTCCGGTCCCATGGATGCTGTGTTTTTGGCTTTAGAGAGTGCAGCTTTTACCTGCGTAGTTATGATTACAGGGACTCTGCATTCTTCCTGCATAGATATGGGCCCTTTAGGGGGTGAAGGGGGGGAGTAAAGTTAGCACTGAACCAATTTGCCAGGATTTTGGCAATATCAGTTGGTTCTGTAATTTACGTGCTGTTGTGCTGTAACTCAGAGCAAATCTAGGTGTTGCCATCGAGATTCTTGACATAGCTATAGAATGCTTTGTGGTTGTCCTTAGAATTAGTGGTGATTTTGTTTTCGTAGCTTGCTTTGGAGGATCTTATAAGGGATCTCAGCTTCTTACTGAGGCTGACCAGGGTGCTCCTCCACTCATGGGATTTTACTCTCTCTTGCGACAGTTTCTTCCTTCTGTTGTACAGCTTGTTTATAGCTTTCTTTTTTTGGAGGATAGTGTCTTGGTTCTGTTTGGGATAGCACAATCCATGCACTCGTGTAAGTGCTTATAGACTGCATTTGTGTAGGATTCATCAGTTGTAACTGTATTGTCCATCTGCATGAGTGTCATAAAGTTCATCACTTCTGTTTTAAGAAGCATGAAGTTGGCTTTGGAAAAATGTTTTACTGTGGTTTCCTTAATGGGGGTGGGGTACGGGATGTGGATACCAAGGGTGATTAGCTTATGGTTGGATCAAACCAACGAGGAATTGACTTCAGGTGTGGAACACCGGTCACTCATGTTGGTAATGACTAGGTCTAGGATGCTGTTGCCTCTGGTGGGGGTGTGGATAAGTTGATACAGGGCATTGGAGTTTATGAATTCCAGAAAGCGTTGAGCTAAGGAGTTGGTACATGAGTAGTTTTCCCAGTTAATGGTGGGGTAGTTGAAGGTGCCCATTATTAGGGTGTTTGGTTGAACCCTAATATTTTCCAGTACATCAAGAAAAGAGGAGTGGGAATCCTGGGGCATGGTGGGGGATCTGTAGCAAGCTACACTTTGGATCGCAATTTTGCCCAGAGTTAGTAGCACTTGGATAATCTCGGATGCATAATGCTGAGCAGCTAGCCTGGAGGTGTGGATATCCTTAATGAATATGGACACACCTCCGCCTTTTGTATCATTAAGACAATGTTTCCAGCAAATAAAGTTGTTTTTCAACTTCTGGAATATTATACCTAGATTGTATTTCAACTCTTTTGGATAAAATGTGTAGGTGTTTTAGTGGCAGCAAATTAATTTTTCATTTTTCTAATGTTAGTGTTGTCCAGTGTTACAAGAGTTCATAATCTTTTTTATTTAAATTTTCTATTACAGCTTTTATGGATTTATTGTTTTCTTTATATCTAGTTTTAGCTTTTTGGAGTTCAAGCCGAGTATGTAACAGTTCTTTCTCCCATTCTTTCAACTTGTGTGTATACCAGGATAATGATTTACCAAATATGTGTGCTTTGAAGGAATCCCAAATCATAATTTTGTTGGCTACTTCTGTGTTATAAAAATTTTATAAAAAGTTCAACTTCAGAGAGTAGCCAATGTTTAAATTATTTTAACCTGGTTATATAAGCAGGTATTCTAGTGATTAATTGTAATTTGTAAAAATCTGATTCACATTTTAAGATAAGCGCATTGTGATCTGAAATAGATCAAGAGATAATATTAAACCCTATTTCTTTAAGATTATACTGTGAGAGATTAATATTCAATCTATTCTAGATTGAGTGCAATGGTTAAAAGAGTAGTGTGTAAATTCTAAATATTTATCTCTTGTATTAAACATATCTTTTAAATTAAGAAACTCTATCCAATTTAGTGCTTTAGCTGTGAAATTTAATCTTAATTTCTTTGTAGCACCGAAATCTGGTTATTTAAAGGAAAACTGTACTCACAGACTGAAAAAAAAAAGTTTAACCATGTCTTGATATTTTCTACATTTTAACATCACTCTGGGACTATATATACTTTTTATATTCTGATATATAATTCCAGAGTCTGCCCATATGAGATTCAGCATCTTGATATGATCTTGATGTGATTTTGATTTTTTAGGTTATCTCTAGGTATCCCATAATTCATTGTTTGGTTTTAAAATATTACATCACACAGGCATCTTAGCTCCAAAGCCCCTGTGACTGCATTAACTTTATATGTGTTTTTACATACAGCCTCTTTCTTTCAGACAGATTTAATTACCATTTCTTGCTTTTCAATGCCTATTTAAAAGACAAACTAATCTCATAGCTAGTCTCACAGAACAGTGTTTATCAGTGCCTGCTACTTTTTTCTTTCTAATGGCTAATTTACATTCTTTTGTTATGCCTCAGTTGTAGTCCTTAAAGGAAAACTCCACCTTTGAACTCAAACACTTTTTTTTCATTGTATCTTTGTTTTCTGGGCTATTGTAATGCCTCCAAGTGCTTCTTTTACAATTTTAATGCATTTCCTCAAAATTGTGAATGATGGGGCCTGCCTTGGTAACATGATCTTGTTTTCTGTTTTCTTCCCAGAATGCATTTCAAGTCCTCTTTATATAAGCCATGCTAAACATAAGAATGTGGTGTTTTCTCATGTCATTAAGATAGAATGGCAGGATTGTGAGGCACTGTTATCTAACACACCCTCTGTAACAAAGCTATTTCTAGATTTCCCTAATTGAGACCTCTCATTTATGTCTGTCAGAGCTTGTTCTATGCTAAATACTGCTAGCTACTTCCAGCAAAAGAAAGTAGGCAAATATCAGGCTTATATAAAGGGATTGCTTTGCAGTTCTAAAAGAACTGAAAGACCTTCCCCCACACTCTCATGCTGAGGTGTGAAAACTCACACTGCAGTAAACAATCCTTGCTGTACATTTACAGGTGACAAGTAGTAGGACTCCAAACTAAGTCTGTCTGCTACTTCTCAGTGCCTTCAGTGGGAAGTCTTTTCTTTGACATGAATGTTCACCCCCTTTTTTCTATTTCATATTTATTTATACTTTGGTAACCAGGAAAGTGAACTGGTCACAGGACACTTTTCAGCCACTACTCGTGCTGCACTGGCAAAGTTAATAGGCAAAGTTAATAGCAAGTAATAAATGCACATAGCAATACAAAGAAAACAAAATACTGACAAACACATTGACAAAGACTGCACGTACAACACATAGCCAATGTGCAACAATCAAGAAGTATAACATTAAGCAACATTTACTAGAATGTATACATTAATAATGCTTAACTCTGCTATGTTAAGTTTATTATAATGAATTGTATACACCCATATTGTGCACACACACATTATACATCTATATACAGATTTTATTTATATACACACAAAAAAAAAAAAAAAATATATATATATATATATATATATATATATATATATAAAGTACATGTGTACAAAAACATACGAGTGTGTGTGTGTGTTTATAAAGCAGAACTAGATTATATGCCTGTGTATGTACTTATGTCTTTTAAGGAAAAAGGGAGTCAAAATGGAAATTTTGTGCAACTGTATGTGTGTGTCTACTCAAACGCACACACAGATTATATATACGTGTGTGTGTGCAAGCTCACGCATGCATAGCATGTAGAATACTATATGTGGGATGCAGTATCATGTCTAAATGCATGTGTGTGTGTTTGTGTGCACGCGCACATTTAAACACAGTTAAGTACTTCTGATTTCCTTTTCTTTTGTGGACTAGAAAATGTTCATGACTCTAACAATGTAAGGACTGACTCAAAGTCATTGGCAATCTCTTACAATGGTTCTGCGTACCAGGTATGCATCCCCAGGAGCGGCCTTAGGTCAACTGGTGCACTAGGCAAAAGGGCACCACGGCACCCCCCCACCACACCACCCAGTGCCCCCATCCTGGTCTACCTACACCAAAGAAATACTGGAAAAGTGCCCCTACTAAAGTGGCACCCTAGGCGGCTGCCTAGTTGGCCTATGCCTAAGGCCGGCTATGTGCTTCCCCCTCTGAGAGGATGTCACAAAACAGCATAAAAAACATCTTTTATAAACATTATCAGTGCACCTAGTTGATATGGTTGCCACTTGTCTCCCTTTCTTCAGTTTTGGTCTGTGTGGGGGGGGGTGCTTGAAAATGGTAAATGCACCGATACCCTATAAGAAAAAATATCTTCCAACTTTTCTCTAAATGTCCAAGAAACAGTTTACAACAATGTAAATGTCCACAAGGCAAAAAGCTGAAACCACAAGCAGATAACAGATGTACACAGCACACAAAACGAAAGCCAATGCACGAAGTGGGCGAAAATACTTCTTTTAATGAACCAAATAATGCACAAAAACATTTGCATTAAGCGCTTTCATCCACGCTGAGGTGGACTTCATCAGAATGCAAAACAGCTGTTTTTTGAAATATTTAAAAACCTTTTGGCACCAAAAGTGACTCCATATACAGAAATTTAAAGTGACCCAGTGCCTGCTTTAACAATTCATATGACAGCATACAAAAATACAAATTCCCTACCAATTCATCTATGGGTTCATTAACTAATATAAAGATAAATAAAAATAAAATCTATGCTAGAATGATAAATATAATGTATCCACTACATTCACCCTCTTAAAATATATAATTTCACATATATAAAGTTATAAACAATGATGAATTAAGTTGTTTGAACTATTTAAATTGTATGAGAAGTTGATTTCATAGTAATAAGTACATATCATTAGAATATATAATGAGCAGTACCTTCCATTAATAAAAACAATTATGTCTAACTATAAAATACTGTGCACGATACTCAAGTTCCTAGCCTACGTTAAAAATGCATAAACGTATATATATATATATATATATATATATATATATATATATATATATATATATATATATATATATAAATTAATATAAACAAAACAGTAAAAATATAAATATAAATGTGAATATACGAGTATGTGAATATCTGGTGTAGACTTCCAAACTAGACTAAGTTGTAAAACAGGCTTTCTGGTAATATATTCATTCAGTCCTGGTTCCCTAGCAGCATCAGTGAGTATTTGCCATATAACTTCTCTCTTACACAAAAGAGCCCTAATGTTGCCACCACGTGGGCCTACAGTGAGTTGGTCAATTATTGCAAATTTAAATATATGAGTGTCCCCATGTTTGTCTACATGTCTATATAATGCATTGGTCATATCCTTAGTTCTAATACTATATAGGTGATCATAAATTCTCTTCTTAAACTGTCGTTCTGTTTTACATCTATAGAAATGAGGACATGATATGCATTTTGCTAAGTATATGACATACCTACTATTACAATTACCATGCCTAAAATAAATGTCAGTCCTGTTAATATTCTCTAAAGTCACTCCATCTATATCCGATATCTCACAACATTACCTAGAGCAGCCACATTTTCTCGTATGTTTACTCTGATCCTTTCTTATTCCTAATATGGGTCCCGTCTCTAATTTTTTCCTTAAATTTGCTCCCATTTTGTGAACAAATATGGGTGCATCACCTACTATTTTCTTTACCTCTTGATCTACCACTAGAATATTCCATTTCTTCCTCACTGTACTTATGCATTTAACATACAGGGAATATTCCAGGAAACAGGCTCTATTATATTGCTTGTTAGTACACTTCTCAATTTTCCCCAGTTCTTGTATATTTCCTTACCTAAGAAAGGGGGATATTTCTTTACCCATTCACCTACTACATAATTGGTGATGTCATTCAACATAGAAATGGGATAACCCCTAGAAATAAACATAGTTTTAATATAATTAACTTCATCTATCATATTCTCATACGTAGATGTCATATGGGCAGCTCTAATACATTGTCCCTTATATATATTCTTCATCATATTCCTAGGGTGGTTACTAGTATATTCCAAGTAACTATTTGAAAAGGTACTTTTTCTAAATATTCTAGACTGAAAACCATGACTAGAATTGGAAATATATGTACCTAATAAGATATGCCATCAGAACTACTAGTAAATGTAAACTTAAAATATGTACCAGTACTATTCAAATAATCTATAAATGACTGAATACTCTCCATGGGTCCATCCCATAAAATAAAAATATCATCCAGGATCCTGGAGTAAGAGATCATGTTTATAATAACTACTACAAAATAACTTAGTAGTTTCCCATTCCAGCATAACCAGGTTTGCGAACATGGGGGCGCAAGCTGCCCCCATAGCCACCCCCTGGTTTGTCTGAAGTTCTCCCCTTGAAAATGTAGGGGGAGGCTTGTGCCCCCATATTCACCAACCTGGTTATGCTGGAATGGAAAACTACTAAGTTATTTTGTAGTACTTATTATAAACATGTGATCTATTAATCCAAGAAGTATAAACTCTGATATCTGGATTTATTGACTGTCTATAATCTGAATAATTTATCAGCAAATCAAACTTTTTACGAAGGACAGAGCAAAATTATGAGCAAAGTCAGGGAAGGTCTGTGAAATCAGGGACAGTGACAGGTATATTTTACTCCTCAATGAGGTAAATAAAAGTGACTTGTCCTGCAACTGCTGTTTGAAACAGCAGTCACTGATCTGGTGTGGCAGAACCATTGTATTGCCATTTGCTGACATAAGTACAAAACTAGCATTGCTATTGTTTATGAGCACAAGTGTGCATGCGTGTGTCTGTGTAACAATATCATTGATTTTTTTATCTGTGTGCACACTCAGTAAAGCCAGGACATGTGCATTATTCTTCTGGGTATCAGTAAAAAAATGCAGCTAACAAGTAATTATATTTCAAAATTAAGGTACAAAATATATCACCGAACATTCAGACACATAGATCTTCTAGAAGACTGGTGGAGCCCCACTAACCAGACTATGCAAAAAAATACATGGGGCTCCCTTAATCATCCTTGACTGAGTGGGGGTCCACAAAAACTGTTGCTGGTTGGGGAAAAATGTATAATTTTTTTTTATTAGGCTTTTAACCTGAACAGGCCTGTGTGAAGATCCTGTTAAGATAAAGCTGATAATAGTCTCTGCTCACAACCGTACCCATTCTATAACCAGACCTGCTCAGATGTGGGTGCAGCAGAAAGCTGCTGTAGGGTATGTAGGGGTGGGGATTGTGGGATTATTTCTTCTCCAATTTTCATTACAGTCACACCTAGAATATCTGCACAGGGGGGGTCATTATAGCGTGCGTTTGGGCTGAGGGCAGTGTGGTCATTGTTTCTTTTACTTTTCTCCCAGACCTCAGAGGTATACAAATGCTACTACAGCTTGTGTAAAGGCAGTGTAGTGTCTAGGGCCAACAAAGTAGTAAACATTATGGTAAAACAAGTGGCTGCTTTGAGGATTAGGGGTGAGGAGTGAGTAGGCAGGCTATCTATATGGATGTCAGCAGTCAGCTGAAATATGTGACAGTGTCAGTTTGAACCCTTGCTTTCATCCAAATCTAATACCAGAGGAATGCATAAGCAGTGATTGTCTTTTTAGTTGAGTTATGGGGGCAGGCATTATTCTCAAATAGGACCTGTGTATGCTCACAATATTTGGCTTATAAGTTTATTTTGATCTACTATTTTGTCAGCTTTGAACATTAAGCCTCAAGCACAACTTATGTCTTTACTGAAAGATAAAAAATAAGACTGAAATCCTTTTCTTACTCATGATTTGGATTAGGCTACCACTGGATTAAAAGGTTCGGAAAATGCTTTAAAAATGAATCCTATAACATCTATAACCCCTATGGCTTCTGGGTGGCTTTGACTTAATTGAGCTATTTCCTAAATATTTTTACTGTACTGTCTTGATCAGGAAAGGTGTGTTGAAAGGATGAAAGGAAAAATAAAGCTGAACAGCAACACTGTATTTCTTTCTTTAATCATAATTTCTACTTAAGCCATCATTGGATGAAAAGGTTGCAAAAAAGAAAAACAAATAAATAAATTAAAATATAAAAAAAACCCTTTAAAATGCACTTCAGAGCATATAGAAAAAGTTATGGCTTGTTGCAAAAGTTGAAGAGTAAGGCTAGATGTGAGAGAAGGAAAATAAAAGTAGCATACATGGTATGGGGAGCCGAAAATGGCAGAAACAGATGGGAGAATTGGAAAGTGTGTGCGCGGGGGTCTCAAAGAGTAGGCAGCACCTAGGGTGCCATTTCACCTAAGGCCAAACCTGTACAGAGTTGTAATGCATCATTGTTGCAAATGCCAGTAACTTTAAATGTCACTTTGTGAGATGGGCCAATGTATTGTGGTACCTAGACCTGTTGTACTGTAAGACCATTGTAGCTACAGGTCAGTATGTGTGCATTAAGTTTGCAGCATGAACTAAAATGTTGTTTAGGAGGGTTGGCAGCTGCAGGATGATACTTATACTGGAAGTGCTTAGGGGGCCCCAACTTGACATTTGCTGGGGGCCTCCCAAAATGCTAACACCAGCTCTGGCTAGCCACCACATTCATCCTCACCTAATAAGATTATTGGTTCTCAAAATGTACTTTCTAAGTTTGAAAATTAAGGTGGACAAAATGGTGGTATAGTCAGTCCTACTTTATGGCACAGAAGCTTGGACAGTAAAGGCAGAGCAGTTGTGGAAGCTTGAGGTGACTGAGATGGGTGGTAGGATGCGCACTGTGGGACAGAGAAAAAAAATAGGAACACAAGAACAGAAGCCACAGTAGCTCCAGTTGCAGAAAAGGTCAGAGAGAATAGATTATGGTGGTTTGGGCTGATAAGTAGAAAAGCCGAAGAAAATCTGGTGAAGATGATTTGGTACAGACAAGAAGAAGGCAAGAGAAAACAAAGGTGTCCAGCAAAGAAGTGGATAGATTGTGTGAGAGAAGACCTGTGACAGTCAGTTATGAGTACTGAAGATGGTAGGAGAGCAGCAATGACTAGAGAAAGCTGGTGACAGTTGACAACACCCTGACCCCATGTAGAAAAGGGGAATAAGGAGGTTGATGACTCTCTAGTAATGCCCTTCTTCATCCATGTCACACCCAAGTTCCATCCATACTGCCTTGGTCTCAGAACATAGCATTGCTAACAAACATCCACACTCAATCTTAACTACCATTGAGTAGGAGTGACATTATGCATAAAGCCCTTGTACCATGTCACAGCAGCCAATCCCAGAGTGTGCCATTTTCTGGACCAGTTATGCCACACCCTCACCATTATGTGACAGCTGTGCTCCCTACCAATTGTAACTCCCTCCCAGGTACAATCAAAAAATAAATCAGTCAAATTTACCTTAAGACTGAAGACATTAGCATTCACCAATACCTCTGTAATAATATATTCTGCCAAGGCAAATCTACTGAAATGGAGTGATGACCTTGATAAATACATCCCCTTCTAGCTCGATGACTGCACTGCTTATGCAGAATCAGACTGCCAAATCCTATGCACATGTGAATAACTGAATAAATGTGTCCACCCCTTGAAAGTACAAACAACAAATTAAAAAATAATCCCGCCTGTGGTGGAAAACAAACAGAAACAAGCTCTAAAATAGAAAAATCTTTGCACATAAAAAAAAAAAAAAAATCAAGATGCAAGCAAAGCTCATAGTAAACGTAAAAGGGAACTCGCAGCCTTAATCAAATTAGTCAAAGTCAGATTGGAGATAAAAACTGTCACCCAGGCAAAGGATGACCTCGAAGTCTTCTTTATGTTAACCACAATACCCAGCATTGTGCAGAGCTATATTCAGCACATCCTTAGATTTCACATCAGTGGACTCACCTTTAAAATATTAGAAAAAAGGAGAAACAAGACTCCATTGTGAGACTCACTGATGTCCCTCTCACCAGGCTGAGTAAGGAGAACGTCCCAGTCAGTTGATTATCAGGGTCAAGATCCACCACATAATGCATGCACTCAGGCCATTGAACCACAATTATGAGCAAGACTTGGTTGTAGTCCATGTGAGTATGAATGACCTGAGCTGTACCCCTCTCAACTATACGGAGAGAGACATCATTGACCTCTTGGAATACATGCTCCAGGTTAGGATAAGCCTAGCGCATTGAGCAGCATTTTACCTTCTTCAAGGATGATGGCACAATATAAACAGAAGTTGAATGATATTTAATAATTGGCTTAGTTTCTGGTGTCATTCTAAGTGGATGTGCTATATGTTACCATGGAAGGAGATGGCCAACACACCACATTGCTTTGCTAGGGATGGTCTGCTCCTGCCCCTCTAGGCCTTCAATATAAGTTAAAACATGTTCTCCCCCTTTTGCCTTTTTAAGCAATGCCAAACCGCAAGTACCTTCAACAGAGCAAATCAAAACCAAGAAAATCTAAAGGTGTTACTGCTCAAAGCTAGGAGTCTAAACAAGAAACTCCACTCTCTACAAACTCTCATCACCCAGGAGAATGCTGACATCTGTACAGTCACTGAGACATTGTTTAAAGCTGCAGAGATCACATGGTCATTGCAAGGTTATATGCCTTCCACACATTTAGATAAAGACAGAGACTAAAGGTGGATGTGTCTTGATTTACTTCAGAATAAATATACCTAATGACTCATCAAACAGGACAATGCACTCGGGCTTCTTCATGTTCAAATCACCACAGGCAAAGTCCTGTATCACTTCCTTACAAGCTATAGGTCCCCCTTTAACCCAGGAAACCATAACATGTATTTAAGACTACCTGAGACACTCACCATGCAACCCAATACCATATCACAGGAGACTTTAATTATCCCACTATGAACCTTGAATCATATATGCCACTAAAGGTGCAGGTACAGAGATTCTTGGAATTTGTATAAAAAAAAAAAAAAAACACTTTCTGGACCAGATTTTCAATACACTGACGAGGGCACAAACATTCTGTATCTGATTCCCACTAATACACACAACCCTTAGTGTAATGTCCTCACTAGTAAGGTCAGACCATAAAATGGTCTGCTTTGAAGTAAAAAATAAAACCTGGAACCCCGGCTAACCTTGGATTGTTCAGGAACTACTCTAAGGCTAATGTCCTACTATTAAGTGATAACCATGCAACATTTCAAGCCTCCAAAAACCCTAAGAACACTGTTTGCCTATGTGGAACTGTTCACAAAAACCCTATACAAGCATGTTGATAGCTGCACAGAGGCAGCAGTACCCACCAGGAATAAGTACAAAAGTAACTCAAAAAAACATGTCACCCTGGTGGGATCACATCATCAATAGGCTGTACAACAGAGGAAAGAAATCCATGGTAGAATTAGGAAATGCAGCACCCAGCAAGATAAAAGTACTCTCATCAAATTAAATAAAACAACTCAGCGGACAAATGAACTCTACCAAAGTCAACTTTGAGGTGCAACTGGCCTCCCAGGCCACTGACAACCACAAGGCATTCTTTAGCCATGTCCACAACATCAAAGGTGATACACCATAAGTCTCACTAGTCTCGTATGCAAAGCCATGGAAAGAATCATCATGTAAGTGATTAATAATGACATAGGAAACATCCAGACACTGCATTCGATCCAGTTTGTTTTTGTCAAGGGAAGGTAATGCCTACTCAACCTGGACTTCTTTGATGGCATAATTATTCACACTGCCTACTTTAACCTGGCTAAGGCATTTGGCATTATAGTCCACTTCAGCATTGTTGATAAGCTCAAGAGATTAGGTATAAACCTTTATGTCACCCAGTTGATAGCCAGGTGGCTGACAGACAGCACCCAGGAAGTTAGGAATGGGGAGTCCACCTCCACAAAGAGGCCAATCACAAGTGGAGTCCCTCAGGAAATGGTCCTGGGACCACTTCCTTTTGGCATTTACCTCTCTGAAGGACAATGTCAAGGGCATCTGGCTGACCAGATTTATGGGGGATTGCAACTTAGGAGTAGTCATAGAATCCCACACCTACACTAATGTTCTCCAGAAAGATCTGACATAGACAAATAACTTGTGTCAGAACCATGGACTGAAACTAGATGCCAAGAAATGCTTAATAAATTCCTTCAGTAAGTCATCCACACCTGGTAACTATCATCTTGACAACACACCATTAAGAGTCTACCTAGTAATCAGGTACTTGTGGACACCCGTAGACAGTAATTTAGCTTTTGACCATCCCATGTCTACTGTAGAGAGGAAATCATTCTATGTTGTGCAACTTATAAACAAAGGTATGGCATCTAGATCCAAGGAAGTCATTGTTCCACTATATAAAGCATTCATCAGACCTATCATTGAGTACAATGCCCCTTTTGATGCATAAATAAACATGAACATCCAACAACTGGAACATCCACAAAGATTCTTCACTAAAAGAATACTGGATATAAGTAGTATGTGCTATGTAGACCACCTCAAATCCTTAACCCTATATTCTGTTTTCTGCAGGCTGTGGGGAGATCTATGACTGGCATACAGGCATTGTCAGACTCCACCCTGATGAACCACCTTCATTTCTGCAAAACAAATAGCACCAGAAGTACCTGTTCTAAAGATTTAAACCTTGTCTGTGATATAAATAAGATCTACTGGAGAGGCAGGTATGTACCCCAGAGACTACCGCTTCTCTGGAACAGGCTCCCCATCCATGTGAAGCAGAGTTCCTCCCTAACCCAATTCAAGTGTAACTTGGACAACTGGACAGGGAACAGGAAATTCATCAGTGTCTCTCATGGACACAGGCAGCCTCTAAATGATTGCTATCCCAGGCATCTGCTTACACTAATAAAGGGTACCAGAACTTAAACATTTGGGATGCATGGCTAGGCTTAAAAAGGCCCTAGGTGTTATTAGCCTAGTAACACCTACGAACTTATGAAAGTATGAATGCAGAAGAGAACCAAATAATTTGGCACAGCTTGAACAATCACGATAATTTCTAATAAAATCAAGGACATAAATCATAAAAACAATGTGGTCCATCTGAACACTCTGTGCCTCTTCTGAGTCATATAGGCTACTGAGGGATGCTCTCTTCCTCGCATAAGACCATCAACAGACCTTCTGCACAGAGATATCTAAATGTGTTTGGGACTGTATCCCTCTCCACATAAAGCAAAGCTCTTCTCTTATACTATTCAAAGGTAATCAGCATGAATGGATACATTGGTTAGGTAAACACAGATTTGCCCTTGCTTTAGTACCCTTTCTGCTCATGTATATGGGCAACACACAAATGTTCTGCTCATCCCAGGGTTATTTATACTTATCAAACTCTCCAGCTATATGGACTCCACTTGATTGCTATGATTAAATACCTGATTATAGTTTTCAAACATAAACTGAGAAACTGTGAATGGAATTGATTTACTCAAGGTTCCTAGAAAACTAGCATTTGAATGATTTAGTATCATGGGTCACTGTTTTCCACTTTCCCTGTTCAACACTGCATTAATATGAAGCTTTTCACCATTAGCAATAACAACACAAAGAACGTAACAATCAAACATTCCATTCTGTATGCACACCAATATGACTACTGCATTTGGAATAAAATCTAGCCTTTATTGTCCTGTGTTGGAATAAAATCTATTGTCCTGTATCATTCATTCCAATGAAGGTTAAGGAGAGACCACCCTTCAGGAGTTGAAATGAATTTGAGTACAAGGACAGAGCTCTCAATTTATACGAGTAGATAAGTGTGCTCAGACCAGACATATTTTTGTCAAATGTGAAGGATTGTTGAGATAGTTTAGTTGCTTATTAAGACACATGCCAAAGGATGCATTATATTCAAAGATGGGCCTCAAAGAATGAATAAAGTAGGATTATACCTTCTTTGGACTTTGACGAGATAGTATGAAAGACAAGGTATACAAAGTAGGATTCCTTACTCCAAGCCTATTCATACCTTCTCCACTGCAGAGCCACTAATTACCTTCCTAAAACTAAACAACCAAAAAAAACACTGCATTATAGTCATATATATTCTCCCAGGCAACAATATTCCAGTTGTATGGGGTTATATGGGTTATATATATGTTAGTACTAAGCTAACTGCCCTTGCAAGCCATTTTAAGCCTAGCCAATTATCCCTTGTGAGACTCAAACCCTGCACCTTGTGTTTGTAAGGCAAACACCTTAACCATTAGGCCAACCTCCCAACCAAAGTTCTTGAGGATATCCTTGCCTGGTCCTCAAACAATATAAAAAAATGAAACAATCATCCTAGGTGATGTCAACATTAACTGGTCAGACATCTCCAATAGTAACCCCGCCATAGGCATCAATCTTCATAACTATACTCAGCTTATCTCTGATATTACTAGGCTTGATAAAAGAAATAGCAAAGGTTCACTTCTGGGTTGGGTCATAGTCTCTGACCCTAAAAACTTCCCTTCCTCCGGTACACTCCCAGATAGTATAAGTGACCACTCACCAGCATTCACAATACGGAAGCCCTTGACACTACCCAAATATACACCAATATAGATACACTCGAGATCTATCCCACTTCTCCCCTACCACCTTTAATGACATATTGCACAGCACTAACTGGTCCCCATTAAAATCTCTCCCTCTTAATGAAGCCGTAGAATCCTTCAACTCAACATTTCTTAGGATCCTTAATACTCTCTTGCCCCTCTACAGCTAAAAAGAGTCAAGAGTAATCATGCTAGATAGCTAACGAAGTCCACTAAGCAAATTTTGACCTCTAGGGACAAAGCCTGGAAAACTTGGCAAAAGAACAAGACAGCCTCCAACCTCACACTTTACAAACAACTTTGCAACGAGGCCAAATGGTTAGTAACCAAAACCAAGAAAGAATACTTCCAAACTCTACAAAACCAACATAATCATAACGCCAAGAAATTCTAGGGAGCAATCAACTCCCTACTCCATCCTGGAACTAATCACAATCCATCCCCAAACCCTGAAATAACCTCTCCAGAGTTAGCCTCACTAACTCCTATTTCATAGAAACTATTACTAAACTTACTTCCACCTTCCCACCTATAAACACAAACCTACCTTACACTACTATACCACAAACCTCATCTACTTCAATACCCACTTTCTCCTGTATACCTACCCTCAACCATAAAAAAACTTCTTCACAAACTGAAACCTTGCATCAATGCCCCTGACAACCTACCTGCTGAATTCTTACAACTATCAGCCTCCTCCATAGCATACCCCATCAGTATCCTCATCAACAGATCCATTCAGGAATCTTGCATGCCAGATATCTGGAAAAATGCATATGTCCTTCCACTCCATAAAGGAGTCAATAAATCTGACATCTCAAATTTCTGGCCTACTGCCATACTCTAACTCATCTCAAAAATACTCGAAAAGTGCATTCAAATTCGGTTCCTTAATCACCTGACGACACAACTGATTTCCCCCAAACAACATGGTTTAGACCAGGACATAGCACTAACACTACCCTTATCTCCTTCCTAGATGCAGTTAATAGAGCTCGAGACTCTGGATCCTTCGTCTCCACACTCTTTCTTGATCTGTCAAAAGCATTTGACACAGTCTCCCACCCCCTTCTGCTTACCAAACTATCCAAACTGAGCATCTCTCTCCCCACACTTCAATGGTTTACTGACTATCTCACCAATAGTAAACAGCCTACTATTTGGCAGCAAAGCTTCTCCCTTTTCATCAACACCGATACTGGGGTACCCCAGGGGGTCTATACTGGGTGCCCTTCTTTACAGTATATTCATCAATGACTTCCACACCTCTCTCCCACTGCTCTGTAATTCAATACGCAGATGATTCTACTATTATCTGCTCTTCTAAATCTGCATCTCTACTACAACAATGTACCCAAGAAGCTTTCACCTCAACCAAATCCTGGATATCACAGAACCATCTTGCCCTTAACCCTAATAAAACCAAACTCTTAATATTTACCCAAAGTAAATGTAGCCCAGTCAATAGACCTGAACTCTGTCCATTCCCACCATCATTGAAGTCATTCCCAATACAAAATTGCTAGGTGTCATCATTGACGACAACCTTACCTTTGACCTTCATATCCACAATAATATCAGAAAAATGGGTCTATATTAGAACACAGATGTCTTAAAACTATGAATGTTCTAATATCGATCCCTATTCAGTGAATGCTTAAAATATCGAACATGCAGAACAGCAAATTTTTTCCCAGGGAAAAAATTTGCTGTTCCAAAGCACATACACACAACACAAGCACACCAAAAAACAGCAATCCACACACATACACTTAAAATCCTACATCTAACCCTACACTAAACTGTACATACACTGCTATCTATCCACTTACCTTAAACAAAGCCCTAACCGTAAGGTCTGTCACTATCACACACACTCACCCGCGCCCTAAGCCTAACTCACCTACCCCGCCCTACCCTAACGTCCATCACAATCACACACTCACCTGACCTGTGCCCTAACCCTAACCCTCACATCCACACAATCACACACTTACTAGAACCCGACCCGTAACTTTCCGCCACAGTGCTGAAAATAGTGAAGCGACAGAAATGGCCAACCGAATTCTTTCCCTAGGAAAAATTTCAGTGTTCTGCAGCTTCGCTATTTTCAGCGTTCGCTGAATAGGGGTCGATATTAGAACATTTGAAGTTTTAAGACTTTGACGTTCTAATATAGACCCCATAAAAACCCATCAAAAACTGGGAGCCCTTTATAGGCACAACTAATTTCTTAATTCCACTGCAAGAAAGGCTCTTGCTTCATCATTTCTGCTTCCAACTCTTTCATATGGTGCCCCCATCCTCTCTCAAACCAAACTCAACTCATGTTACAATAAAATTGCCAAATTTGCTATAAATGCCAAATTCTCCACCCACCACTGCACCACACTGCAGCAACTAGACTGGCTTGAACTCCCTCATTACCTAATATACCTACAACTTACTATTGCCCATAAACTTATCTACCTCCCAGCAGCCTGCCTATCTCTCACTAGTATACTGACCATCTACCATCCTAATAGTCACCTCAGGTCAGAGAACAAAATGCTGTTAAATATCAACAAACCTAAGATCTCTGTCGGTCAAATGCTCTACTCTGTTACTGTTTCTAAACTATGGAATGGCCTCCCCCCTCCACTCAGATCCATGTCTAATGCCTCTACCTTTAAAAAAATCCCTTAAACTTCATCTCTCCTCACAGTGGTTATGCACTTGCACCTCTACTAAGAACCACATAACTTGACCCTCTCACTATCTTTCTCCTCTTCTCTCTATAACCACTCTAATCTCCCTTTCTCCCAACCACCCCAACTCATTTCTCCACTCACTTTGAGCCTGCAGTGCACCTGCGTTACCATACTGTTCTTCCTTCTTCTCTGCTCTTACTCGATATTTAATTTACCTTTATTTCGTAGTTTTGATCCATGACTATATGCTATTTCCTCAATGTTTGTCTCCAGTCCATCCTCTGTTACTAATCTATTGTATGTAATCATAATGTTAGTCTCCAATCTTACCTCTGTCAATAATTTAGTGTCTGCAATCATAATGTTGTTTTATTGACTACTGTTGTATTATATATCCTGTATCACTGTAACATATTTCTTGTCTGTATGTGTTAAATGTGGAGCTTTTCGCCCCGGGCCTCCAATGAAAATGGGTTCTTCTGGCCCAGTGGACTACCCCGGTAATCAAATGCAATAAGTAAATAACTATCATACAGATGTAGTGGTCAGTGGACAATATTATCAACACATTTATCCAAGTCTCTGATGACCATGTCCGAGTATGGAACTTTGTCTCAACTCTCTCTCAAACCTAGCAATGGTAACATTCTAGCACATTTCACAATTGTAGTATCATTTTTATAACTACTCTAGCAATATACAACTTTCCTTTTGCTGCTTTGCAGCAATATGGGTTAAGGCTGTACCATAGGTTATTCGTATTTTACGAGTATTT
The DNA here is from genome assembly GCF_019279795.1 of Protopterus annectens. Lineage (NCBI taxonomy): Eukaryota > Metazoa > Chordata > Ceratodontiformes > Protopteridae > Protopterus > Protopterus annectens. The sequence goes on along the minus strand of NC_056739.1, from coordinate 26,050,740 downwards.
TTAGCTCCCAGTGTGTCATTTGCTTTGAGTCTGTTGGCATACAGTAGAAAACTTAAAACATGAAATTAGAAATAAGCCTGTCTTCTAAATTCAAGATATTGCACAAAACAGACTGTGGTCACCATCCAAAGGTTCCTGTAGTCAAAATCCAATGAGAGTAAAACAGATACTAAAGTAACCACCACGGCTGTATAATCCAAACTGTTGTACTCAAAATATGATTTATTCAAAAGTAAAATGGATGAGTGCTCTCGCATAGCCAAATGTACTCTTCTTCAGATCCTTAACAATTTTAAAAATGATGCAAACAAGTTTATATATACACATCATGTGACCATAAGTACATTAATTAATCAATTATAAAATCAACTTCTAAATGAGATAGTTACATATTATCTAACTTTTTATTTAATACAGCGTGCATCTCACACTGGCTTAATATTGATGTTATTATTAAGTCCAGGTGGTAGGTGAGCTCGAAGTCTAAAAATCCATTGCAGCTCAATTCTTTCTAAATAATTATTATTGTCTCCCCCTCTTGAGTTCAACCTTACTTGTTGCAATACCCTGAAGTTAAAACTATGTCCTTCCTGTTCCGTTATGTGCTTCGCTAAAGCATTTTGTATGTTCTCATTCCTAATATCATATAAGTGCTGATATATTCTCTCTCTCAAATGTTTCAGAGTCTTCCCTACGTAAAAACTTCGGCAGTAATCGCAGCTAGCAAGATAAACTATATTAGTACTATTGCATGTAGCATAAAATCTTGGTTCAAATAAAAAATTTATGTTTGGGTGTTGCTATCTTTGTTCAACACAGATTACTTAGCACATTTTGCATTTCCCATATGGGAATGTGCCCAAGCGTTCATAATGTGTAACTACATCCTTCCTCTTCTCTCCACATAACAGACGTTTTACGTTTTTGTTGTTCTTGTAAGAGAAACTAGGTGTGTCACCTATCCATTTCTTAGTTTCTTCATCAATAGTTAAAAATTGCCAGTTTTTCTTTATTATGTCATGCATTATCCTATTATCTTTTGTATAGTCAGTTATGAAACAAACTCGTTGTTTCTTGTTCTCAAACTTTCTACTTTTGTTTTTCTTGTCTACAGAGACAATTCCTTCCGTTTCTTTTTGTTCTATCTTCATTTTTGCTCTTTCTAGTTCTGTTTCTTTATAGCCTCTTTCCAATAATAACCTCTCTAATCTCTCTACTTCATGTTTCTCATCTTGTGGGACATTACAAATTATTTTTATTCTTTTCATCTGTCCTTCTGCTATGTTATTAAACACGTGTCCTGGATGCATACTACTATGACCTGATATGCTATTTCTCCAACATTCTTTTCGGTATAATTTGGTATTAACATTCCCGCATTCATCTCTATACATTGTTACATCTAAATAGTTCACGGTCTCATATGAACAGGTAGCTGTAAATTTTAAAAAAGATGTTGTTGATTCTAAATATGTTATATACTCATTTAGGGACTTTTCTTGTCCCTCCCAGAACATGAGAATATCATCTACAAAACGTCTATGTAATTATGTTGGCACTCAAATTGTGACTTCTTAAATAATGTTTTTCCCAATGACATACAACTAAGTTTGCATATGAATTTGCGCATGGGGTGCCCATTGCTATACACCCCATTGCTGTAGATATAACTGTTGTTCATACATAAAGATGTTATTAGATAGTACTAGATCTAATAGAGTGCATATCAACATATTCTCTTCATTATTAAGTATTTCTCTTACTGCCTCTATGCCATGGTCATTAGGAATCACAGTAAATAAACTCTGTACATCCAATGTGACAATTAAGTATTGATTTCCACTTAATTCAACTGCCTTCTCTCTCAAGTGATCCAATAGTTGCGCTGTATCTCTAAGGATACTAGGTATATTTCTTACTATTGGTCCTAATTTGCTTTCCATATACAATGAGATAGATTCCGTTATCCATCCCCCTCCATCTACTATGGGTCTCATCGGGGGTTGATCCAGAGACTTGTGAACTTTGGGTACAATTTTAATACAAGGTATCATGGGTTTGCCTACTAATAAGAAGGTATATAATTGTTCATCCAGTTGTCTACACATAAGTAAGTCATATAAACTATCTCTTACATTTCTTAGAATCCTGTCAATCAGATTTCTGTAATAATTTATAGGTGTTTCTGTCACTTAACATGTCCAACATAGCATTCTTATAGTCTTCATTATTCATGAGGACTATTACTCTGCCTTTGTTGGCAGGCCTGATACTTATTTTATCATTATTTTGTAAAGTCAGAGCTATTTTCTCTTCTCTAGTTATATTATAATAATTATTTTTACTCTTACAAGATAAGCTGTCATATATATCGCTTTCACATAACTTAAACATGTCAACGTGCGGTGGTACATTTGGTGTAAAAGTACTTTTTTTCTTGAATGTACACTTGTCAGTCTCATTCTTTTTCAAGATAGTGGTGTTAAGTAATGTAAACTTTATTTACCAGAAAGACGTCTACATCACATCCTAGCCATTATCCTAACCTGCAACGCATATCAGTTACTTTTTCTACAATTAATTATTTTCATGGATACTTATAATCTTCTTCTTCTTCTTCTTTATCACCTTGTCCGCACATTGAATGGCAGTGGAGTTTTACAGTGACAGAAGGCACACCCAATTTAGAGTGTCCAATCCACCTGCAGCATGTCTTTGGGATGTGGGGGAGAGAGCACCCGACCGGACCCACACCACCACAGGGAGGGACATGCACAGACAGACAGAGAAGGCACCAGCGGGGGGATTGAACCGGAGAACCTCTTGCTGTGAGGCGGCAATGCTAACCACTGCACCACTGTGGCCGCCCAATTTTCATGGATACTTATAATGACATAGTAAAAAGAAAAGTCAGTCTTGTCAGTTGTGAAAATTATTTTTCCATTACTGACTAATCCAATTTCAATTCTTAAAAGCTTAGTCTCTGAAAAGGGTCAACTGGCCTAGTGGGTAAACGATAATTGCATATACATAAAAAACACATTTGATACCCAAAATGTATACTTCTATTCCTGTGAACTGCTAAATACTAGACATGTATATAAAAAGCTTTCAAAATGTCGACACTCCAGTTTTGTTCAAAAACATTGAAACCACATCTATATGCTATGCCTACTATAAATTCCATAAAGGAATGCAGGAAATAACTACAGATGGAGGTCAAAGGTGTTGATATAAGGGGCTGAAATAAATAATGCTGAAGGAAAGAAGATGATCCCGTACTTAAAGTTTAGGGTAGCTCAGTGATCGAATCCCACTGTTAGGAAACACACCAGATACATTGTAGGCATGCAATGAGAATACCTACAAACCCAAAGAGCAATCCAATTAACTTCAGACAGAGTAAGAGAACAGTCGAAAGTATGAAACCCCTCCAACTACCTAAGCCACATCACAAAATCTGTTGCAATTTATATGGATGCCCAAGAAAAGAAAAGACATAGTAAAATGGAAAGACGTAATCCAATAGGACTCTCAGAAAAATCAGCCTCAGGCAGCTCATTACCTTGGCCAATAACAAGCTGAAGATAATCTTTAAATATATACAAGTTCAAGACAACCAACACAACATGGATGCAACATAAATTAATTAAAAATTACACTGATAGTAAAATAAAATAAAAATAATTACACTATCATATAGCGTTTGTATTGCAATTCATTTTTTATGTACATTTGCACCACCAGAAAGGATAGCTGTGTAAGCAAGCTTACCATAAATGTAGATGTCTGAATGATCAGTGTTGCCATAGCCTAAGCTATATAGATGATATCCTGCCTAGGCTATAACAGCAGGTTAGCTTGCAAAGCTTCAGAGTACCTTATACATGTCCAAATGTTTAAGCAGCTTGACCGAAGCTGTGTAAAAGACAGGGTTGGGTACCAAGCCCTTCACCACTTTCATGCCAACTGAAAGAGGGAGGCTGATTCCAGAGAAACCATAGCTACGAGTAAAAATATATTTGTCCACACTCTTGCAAAAAGGACATACTAATAACTAAAGGAGATAGATGGAAGGAGTGGCTACCGCAGCAGTGTTCATCCAAACAGCTACTGTTATGTTAAGTTTACTTTCACAACCGTACTATGTTCATCATATCGACTACTGCTGCATTAGCCTAAACTATATATGTAGATTATCCTACCTTACAACAGGGAGGGTAGAAGAGTCGAGGAGCTCCTGGAGAACAGTCCTAGCAAAGCTTGATTCTAGACATAGAGAAGGATTTAAACTTGTAGTGCTTTGTAAAAGTATGTGCAGAGGACCAAGTTGTTGCTTCTAGAATGCTTTGTGAATCCAACCCTTTTCAAATATCTATAGACGAATCCATGGCCCTCGTAGAGTGAGCTTTGGCCCTTCTGAAATACATTTATTGTGATGAGAGTAACAAAAGGTAATAGTCTGAGACAACAACTTGATTTGACACAGGTTGTCCCTCCTTACCTTCACAAGAATTATACTATGACCCCCCCATTGATATTCCAAAACGTGCACGCTGATTGGTCAGCGTGCACATTGTAAATCGACTTATACTAATGGAAAAAGGTCCGGTCACCTGGACTTTTTCCATTAGTAGAAGCCTTTTTTAAAACACTGTCTTGCTATGTTAAAGGAGTTTAACATAGCGACACAGGTTTAAAAAAAGCAACGGAGATCTCCATTGCTTTTTTTAAAGCTGTCTCGCTATGTTAAACTCCTTTAACATAGCGACACAGTGTGTAAAAAGCAACGGAGATCTTGCTTTCTCTGTTGCTTTTTTTTTTTAAACCTGTTGCGCTATGTTAAATGGGTTTAACATAGCGAGACAGCTTTAAAATAAGTAACGGAGATCTCCATTGCTTATTTTAAAGCTGTCTCACTATGTTAAACCCATTTAACATAGCGAAACAGTTTGTAAAATGCAACGGAGATCTTGCTTTCTCAGAATTCCCAACCACCCATATTAACCTGCATGCATTTACACAAATCATATCCACCCCTACCAGGATAGGTAAACCCAACCAAAAAGAAAGCATACTTGACTGGGTACTCATAAATAGTCACCCCTAACTGTACACCTCTGGTACCCTCCCTGATGGCCTATGCGATCACCTTCTCACATATGTAATTAAGCACAAAGCCATTAATTCCCAACAACCCTTACTCAGAAAGGTTAGAAAAAATATAAACTTTGACCCTGACAAATTCCAACAAGAACTAAACTCATGTAATTGGTCTATTCTAAAACACCTCTGCTTAGACGAAGCAGTAGCATACTTTAACAACAAATTCCTTGAGATCCTTGACTTGCATGCACCTGTTCGTTCAAAGAGAACAAAGGCAAAAACTGCGCCATTGCTTTCTAAGGAGTCTAAACTCAAAATGACCCTTAGAAACAAAGCATGGGCTTTATGGCGTTCTTCTAAAGACCCCCAAGATCACATTAAATACAGGCAATCCAGGAACAAAACTAAAAAATCCATTTTACAAGACAAAAAAACAATACTACTGTAATTTACAGACAGTAAATCAAAATAACCCTTAGAAGTTTTGGGCAGGTTTAAATAATCTACTACATCTTGGACAAACTTCAACCCCAATTCCTGCTGCTACTATTGATAAAACCCCTGAAGATGTTTGACAGTTTTAACCGATTCTTTACTGAGACAATTCAAGCCCTAGCTAGCCAACTACCTCTTAGCTCCCCTGGTCCAGAAAGTAGCACTTCTAGAAACCTACTCGCATTCAGCTTCCAACCAGTCGCCACTTCACTTATCCGTACCTTGATCAAAAAATTAAAACCCACTACACTTTCTGCTGATCAACTCCCTGCCGAGTACCCACAAAAGTCAGCTGATGCTATTGCTTACCCCGTCTCAATACTAATAAATCGAACCATAGTAGAAGCTAAAATTCCCACCATCTGGAAAATATCCTATGTAATCCCACTTCACAAAGGAGGCAGCTCTACTGAATTCTCCAATTATAGACCAATAGCTATACTCTCTCCACTTGCAAAGATTATGGAAAAAAGTATTCATAGACAACTCATGCACCACCTAATCCAGAATCACCTTATGGCAGACACTCAGCATAGCTTCCGGTCTCATCACAGCACTACTTCAGCCCATCTAGCCTTTACCAACACCATAAACCATAATCGCAACAATAATTCTATATCCTCAGCCCTCTTCTTGGATCTTTCCAAGGCATTCGATATGGTTGATCACCAACTTTTAATCCACACCCTGCAAACATTCTGTCTAGATACTAGAGCCCTTCAATGGTTTCAATCCTACCTGAATGGTCGACAGCAGGCTGTCCTCTGGCAGAACAAACTCTCTAACCTCCTACTGAACACCCTTGGAGTACCACAAGGCTCTATACGAGGGCCCTTGCTGTTTTCCATCTTCATTAACGACCTTTATACTGTCATCCCAAAAGTCAGCTGTATCCAATATGCTGATGACTCTACTCTGATTTGCTCGGCCACATCTCCAGTAGTTATGGTCAGCTACCCAGACCACATTTAATACAATAGAAAACTGGCTTTCTGAATGTCGTCTGATCCTAAATCCCAAAAAAACTAAAATGCTGTTATTTTCACCAACACGTAGGTCTACAGCTTTCACCTTTACCATAAATTCAAATGATGGCACACTAATCTCCCCTGACTCCTCTACAAAACTATTAGGTGTCATCATAAATAATAATCTAAAATTCGACCTACATGTTAACCAAACTATCAAAACCATCAATAAAAAAACTAGGGTCCCTTTACAGAGTAAAAGCCTTCCTAACCCCTCCAGCTAAAATTGCCATAGCTCGCTCTCACCTTCTTTCAGCCCTTCTGTATGCATCCCCTCTACTCTCGAATTTAAACAAGACTGTCCTTAAACTCTCAATTTGCTACAACCACATTGCCAGGTTTGCCACTGGGCTGCCTTTTAGGACACATCATTGCATCAATCTAAATTAGCTAGGGTGGCTTGAACTACCCAGCCTAATCCAGTATAACCAACTGATTATGGCCTATAAATTCCTCTATAATCCAGACAATACTAATGCACTTAAAAATATTATCACCCCCTATAACAATCCTAGACCGCTTCGATCCTCTAACAAATTACTAATTCAGACTAGTAAAATTAATAACACAGCTGGTGACTCTCTCTTTGCAAACTCTGTAAGTAGATCCTGGAACTCTCTTCCAGCTGATATTACCTTACTTTCCACCTTAGGTCAATTTAAAACTAGACTCAAAAAACAATTGTCACTTAACTGGCTATGTCACTGTATCAAGCCTGGCTAACTCTCTCTAGAATGTGTAAAAATCTGTTAACCAGCTTACTGTGTAATTTAATTTAATCCTGACTTACGCTCGGGATTAACTCTAACCTGTGGAACTTGTTTAACTTGCTTACTTATGTAATCTCTGTAAATAGTCTGTTTGTAATATGTAATGCTGGTATTATGTAATGCTGTATCTGCTTACCCTTGGAGCTTTTCTCCCCGGGCCTCCTCTGAAAATGGACATGCATCCAGTAGGACTATCCCGGTCACCAAATGTAAAATAAAATAAATAAATAAAATAAAAATATCTGTCTTTGTTTATTAAATCAAACAACTCTTCTCTTAACTCCTTTTCTTCCATACTGAGGGCACATCCCTTGTTTTCCATTTCCTGCGGGTATGCTATAGAAAGTTCTATAACATCTTCTTGTGGAACATTATCTTCAATTTCATCCTGTGTCATCTGTTGTTTTGTCACATGGAAACTCACTGGCCTATCACCCCCCAACATTGACTGCATGAGAGTTTCCACAGTTTCCTGTTCCTTTCCTTCCTGTCTAACTAACTTCAAGTGAACTTTTATACTGGTGTCCTGTGGAAGCCTCCAAAATATCTTGATATGGCACCTGACCTGTTGCTTCCTGTTCCACTGGTTTCCCCTTAATTTGGATATCCATTGCTATATCCTGTTGTGGTGCTTTCTGATCCCTGTGGGTTAGTCTTTGTCCATTCATAGTGGAAGTGTCAAAAACATTTACTGGCAGTTTTATTGTAGTAAGTAAAGACAGAGGGTTCTGTTGTTTGTGGGATCTGTATAAGACTAATTGTCTTGTGTAACTGAAATGAAAGCACTTATTGGCTACTTTATGGCAATAAATCCAGAGTGTTGTATATTCTAAATCTACTACTTTGGCACAGTTGTATAACTTTAACCCAGGGGCTTGTAAGATGGTGCATCATAACATTCTTATGTAATTGTAATACAACTGTTGAACTAATGGAATAGAGTGTCATCTTTCCCTTGAGATCCTTTCACTGCAAATAAATACCATGTAGTGTGATTGCTATACATGTTATATGCACAGCTTAAACTTTGCTGATTAAAGGTTTATAGGTTAATACTAGGCTTTTAAACTGGTGGCTCATTTGTAGCCTAGCCACAAGATCTCAATTAACATTTACTAAGACAGGAATTAATATCAGACCACACTGGAAAGAAGTACACTAATGCTAGTTTCAACCCCTGCCCATGAAGGACTGAGGGGGCCAGACCAGGGGTGAATTTATAACTGACCATCTTATCACCCAGGTTATGCTTATAAAGGGTCACAAAACTACTGTGCTTTACATCTAAATGGAGTCTATTCTATAAAACAGCATTTTTCTGCATTAGATTTCTATTTTGTAAATAAGTCCAGTTTAAGGTTTAGTGGAAGTTTAGATCTCAATTGGGTATGGATGTGATACAAGACTAGATCCTTTCAGGCACTGAATACTAGCCAAAAATCACCTAGATAAGTGCATACAAAAGAGGGCATTTAAATGACGTAGGTGGTGTTGTAGTACATTGCTTTAACTGCAGTATGTTTCCTAAAGCTGCAAAACCAATTCAAGAATGAGAAGACAAACAGTCAGATCCTAAATGTTGCAGATATACCACCAGTGACCATGGGTGTTCCACTTACAGGGGTTTGGATTTGACATAATGGTTCATGTGTTTACCTTACAGACTTAAGAGACAGGGTTCGAGTCTCACCTTGAAATGCAAAATTCATTAAGATTAAAATGGCCTGCAAGAGAAGCTAGCCTAGTACTTACCTATGAACATAAGGTGTCCCAACGATACGATACCTGAAAGTATAAGAGCCTGAGCTTCATATACGTACGCATCAGTCAACAGGAAGTAGCTTTGACACAATGTATCCTTCCCCTATTACTGCATGTACAGTTGCTCATGCACATATGGACACAAACTCTGATGTGCACACACACACACACATATATATATATATATATATATATATATATATATATATATGTATATATAAATATAGGTTTACTATTAAAATCTCGAGGTGAGAATGTACACATATGAACAATCTGAAACTGAGATGTTTAAATGTCATATGTTTACACTCTCATTGTTCGAATGTTTATATTAGCGAATGTCCTGTGCATTAGCTAATATAAATCCGAAGAGGTGTACAGAGGTATAGTGCAGTTAGGGAAATTCATCCCTTTCCACACTGTAGGGCGATCTCGGAGATGGAATACATAGTTGGCAGGGGGTGCAGGGGGATGTTCCTTACAGGAGTATGGGACATCATGGCAAGGATGGAATGATCAGTAATTGCTGTAAAATGTTGAATTTTATATTTTTGGCATTTACTGACGATGTACGACATTCTGAACAGCCGAAAATAGGAATTTTCAGTGTTTTGTTTTGAAATTTAGTGACAAATTTATTTTTCACTTCGAAATATTAGTAGTAAACCATACATATATATATATATATATATATATATATATATATATATATATATATATATATATATATATGTGTGTATATACATAGGATATAAAAAGTTTACAAACCTCTGTTAAAATGCCAGGTTTTTGAGATATAAAAAAATCATTTCAAAACTTTTCCCACCATTAATGTGACCTATAACCTGTACAATTCAATTGAAAAATTAACAAATCTGTTATGGGAAAAAGTATAAAAAATAAAAAATGAACAATATGCTGGTTGCATACGTGTGCACACCTTTAAACTAATACTTTGTTGGAGCAACTTTTGATTTAATTACAGCATTCAGTCTTCATGGGTACACACCTGCCATCAATTAAAGAGACTCTGATTAACTCCAAATAAAGTTTAACTCTTCTAGTAGGATTTTCCTGACATTTACTCAGTTGCCTGCTACAGCAAAAGCCATGGTTTGCAGAGAGCTTATAAAGCATCAAAGGGAGTTCATTGTTGAAAGGTATTAGTCAGGAGAAGGGTACAAAAAAAACTTCCACAACATTGGACATACCATGGAACACAGTGAAGACAGTCATCAAAAAGTAGAGAAAATATGGGACAACAGTGACGTTGCAAAGAAAGTACAGGTGTGTACACTTACCATTCACTGTTGCAATCACCTGTGGGTTATCCCTGCTGTGGTAGCCCTCGGCCGTCACGAATACCAGAGTCAATGTTTTTCTGCTTCAGCTGCTGTCACTTGTTGACTGATGTCAGGTCGTCAGTGCTATAAGGCAAGGCAGCCAATACCATTATATCACTTTTTCTTGCCCTAACTAGTCAGAAGCCCAAGGAAATATGGTAAAGGGGTCCTGTTGGCTAAAAGCCACTATAAGAAGCTTATGTCTCCCTAAGGAAAGAGGATATAAGGGGAAAGAAGGGAGGGAAACCAGGACTGCAACAGTGAATACATTCAAACATATACATTTATGGTAAGTGTACACAACTGTACTATGCAAAGCTCCTTGTGGTGTCCGGCAGAGTACTACAAGCAGCAGAGCAACAAAAGAGCGACTTTCAACTGATGAAGTATTTTTTTTCCTCTGCTTTTTTCCTGTGACTGCTAATTTCACCAAAAAAAGTGATTTCTAGCATTTCTGTGCCGTAAAAAAATATTTTTGCTGCATACTATACTCTTTTTTGCTGTTTGCACTTTTAAAGTCGTTTAAGTTGTTTTTTGTGTTGTTTAACAGTTGTAGGCTACACACTAAAGTACGTTACACTGTTCTAAGCATTTGAAGTGTTTTTGTGAAACTTTACTGTATCGCCTGCTAAAAAAAAAAAGAAAAAACAAAAAAAATATTCTTGTTTCCCACCTTTTCTAAGCTAGTCTAGTCCAGTTTTCAGGTTCTGCTGAATTCGGGGCTGTGGTACAAGTTTCTGTGTTGCCCATATCCTTACTTGGATAGGAGGAAGTTTCTCTGTTCACCAGTGAGAGTGGGAAGCTTTGAGCAGCCTATCTGTCCCTGGAGGAGTGGACTCAGCCCAGCAACTAGTAGTTTATTGGCCGTTTTGAGCTAATTCCTATCTCTTTCATCTCCCTGCCTTACAACCTGCATTTGCGCGGTTTTGCACATGTATACAACTCAGCAAAGCTCCTCGTGGTGTCCACCAGAGTATTACAAGCAGCAGAGCCACAAAAGAGTGACTTTCAACTGATTACATTTTTTTCTCTGCTTTTTTCCTGTGACTGCTAATTTCACCGAAAAAATGATTTCTAGCATTTCTGTGCCTTAAAAAAAACTATTTTTGCTGCATACTATACTGTTTTTTTTTTGCTGTTTGCACTTTTAAAGTCATTTAAGTTGTTTTTTGTGTTGTTTAACTGTTGTAGTCTAAACACTAAAGTGTGATAGCCTGTTCTAAGCATGTAAAGTGTTTTTGTGAAACTTTACTGCATCTCCTGCTAAAAAAAAAGAAAAAACAAAAAATAATATTCTTGTTTCCTGCCTTTTCTAGTCTAGTCCAGTTTTCAGGTTCTTCTGAATTCAGGGCTGTGGTACAAGTTCCTGTGTTGCCCATATCCTTACTTTGATAGGAGGAAGTTTCTCTGTTCACCAGTGAGAGTGGGGAGCTTTGAGCAGTCTATCTGCCCCTGGAGGAGTGGTCTCAGCTCAGCAACTAGTAGTTTATTGGCCGTTTTGGGCTAATTCCTATCTCTTTCATCTCCCTGCCTTAAAAGCCGCATTTGCACGGTTTTGTGCACCACGCAGCGCTGGTTAGCTAGGGTTAAACTATTCCAGGCTCCACGAAGTCTGCTCTTCATTTTTTCCCCTTGGAACTAGTCAAACTCTCAAATAAAGCACTCTAGCTTTCCTTTTACAGCCCAGCACTTGCTCTAAGCTCCCAGTAAGCACTAATAAATACTAACACTACACCTCCCCTTTACTATATAGTAGTACAAGGCTCCCTATTCATCCCTACCGGAAAATCAGTAAATCAGTTCATTTATCCATACAGGCATCTCCAAAGGGCAGTTTCAGGTGTACTCTCCAGACCAGCTGGTGAATATGGGAATCTTGAGGCAATGTTACAATTGCCTCATGTACACAGACAACCCTCTCCTCCTTCATGTACACAGACAACCCTCTCCTCCTTCCAACAAACACAAATGTATGAGAGAGATGCAACTATACAGCCAAACTGGAGGCCAAGCTCTCTCAACCCAATGCTGGAACAGTCAGTCAGGAGGAGAAGGGAAACACTTGCATCACATTACCAGTCTCACACACACACACCAGTCATATCTGCACCAGCAAACAACGCACATAAATACACAAAAACATACTCGAAGGCTCTAAATAAAAATCTGCCTAAGCAGCAGAGACCTCCACAGTAGACATCCAAGCAACCTCCACCCTCAAACAACCACCACGTATCACATACTTCACATAGTCAGTGTGCCACGAAACCACAGGCCTTAAGGCTTAACAACACACCCAATACACTTGTAATAGGTGACTGTATTGTCAGGCACACTGACGTTCCACTCACTAGACTGAACAATGAGAAGGTTACTGTAAGTTGCCTGTTGGGTGCCAGGATCCGCCACATAACACAAGCACTCAGGTCACTCCAAAACAAGTACAAATATGACTCTGTCATTGTACATGTTGGTGTGAATGACCTGAGACGTACCTCCCTGGCCTACATGAAAAGAGACATAGAAGAGCTCTCTGATCATGTAGCCCAGGCTGGTATGACCCTGACTCTGAGTAGCATCTTGCCCTCACCAAGAATGATGCCACAGTACAAAGAAAAAATGATCAGTTTTAATAATTGGCTAAGCTATTGGTGTAATTCAAAGGGAATCCAGTGTCTGTCAGCCTGGGATGACATGCTCGACAAGCCACGCTGCTTCAACAGACATGGCTTGCACCTATTTCCCTTAGGCTTTCGAATACTGGCCAAGGCTCTTGCCACCCCCATAGTGCCTTTTTTAGGCAAGGCTCAAAAGACAAACCCACCTCCATAAACAACACAAGTAACCAAAAACTGAGGGTAATTCTACTCAATGCCGGAAGTCTAAACCTCAAAATGCATGCACTCGAGGCACTCCTTGATATCTGTGCAGTAACAGAAACCTGTTTCAAGACTCCAGAGAGCACCCCAGCACTACCAGGCTACAACTCATACCATACCTTTCAGCCCCAGAACCCGGACCAAAATACAAAAGGAGGGGGTGTATCCATTTTCATAAAAGATACCCACACTTCCAGGTTAGTAGTACAGCACGAGGCCTCAGAGACCATCAATGTGCAACTAACAGTGGGCAAAGCTGCTTTTCAGATCGTAGCTTGCTACAGATCACCCTACCTTGTCTCAGGACCTCCACTTAGTATTCCTGAGAACATTGGAAAATATGAAGGTCCTACCTAACACCATGATATTGGGTGATTTCAACTACCCAAACATTGACTGGGAAAACTACTCCAGTACAAACTCCTTTGCCCAACGCTTCCTAGAGTTTATAAACTCAAATGTCGTGGAACAGCTGGTCACCATGCCCACAAGAGGTGACAACATATTGGACCTGATCATCACCAACATGGGGGATCAGTGCTCCACACTAAAGGTAAACCCCTCGTTGTTAAGATCAGACCATAAACTAATCACACTGGACATCCACATCCCGACCCCACCCCCAGTCAAGGAATCCACTGTGAAAAACTTTTCAAAAGCCAACTTCACATTTCTCAAGACTGAAGTGGAAAGTTTCAAAGCCCCCTTGCTAAAGGATAATGCTGCCCAAACCGCAGAATCCTTTACAAATGCATTCTATGAGCACCTACAGGAAGGCATGGATCGAGCTATCCCAAGAAAAATCAAGACTCACTCCTCCAAAAAGAGGAAACCAGTCTGGTGGTCCGCGGCCATAAATAAGCTATACAACAGAAGGAGGAAACTATTACATGATAGAGCAAAATCCCAAAAAGGAAAGGCAGCCCTGATCAATATTAGCAAGAAACTACAATCCCTCATAAAATCATCCAAGGCCCGTTTTGAAAGAAAAATTGCCAAAGACTCTAAAGATAATCACAAAGCCTTCTTTAGCTATGTCAAGAATCTAGGTGGCAACTCTGAGATATGCTCTGAGCTAGTGCAAAATGGCAAAAAATACACTGAACCAACTGACAATGCCAACATCCTGGCTGACAGGTTCAGTGCAAACTTTACCCCCCCCCCCACCCCCAAAAGGGCCCATGTCCATCCCTAAAGAATGTAGAGCCCCAGACATCACAGACACACAGGTGAAAACAGTCCTCTCCAAAGCTAAAAACACAGCATCAATGGGACTGGATGGTATCCCAGGCTGTGTCTTACACGATCTTCAAAATGAACTAAACCCTCACCTAAATTCACTGTTCAAACTCAGCCTTACCACAGGCTATATACCCAAAGAATGGCATACAGCAACAGTCATCCCGCTCCACATAGGTGGTGCCACAACAGATCCTGGGAATTATCGCCCCATAAGCCTGACTAGCCTGATCTGCAAAGCTATGGAGCGCATCATCATGGAACTCATAAACAGAGACATTGGGAACCTCCAGACACTGAACCCTACCCAATTTGGCTTTGTTAAAGGGCAGATCCTGCCTCCTAAACCTAGTTGACTTCTTTGAAACAGTTACCAAGGCCATAGATGAGGGAAAAGTAATCCACACCGCCTACCTGGACCTTGCTAAGGCCTTCAACACCATTCCCCACTCTGGCATCATAGATAAGCTCACCAGCTTGAACATTAACCCCTATGTCACGAGATGGGTTGCCAACTGGCTCACAGATAGAACACACATGGTCAGAGTTGAGGGTGCCATGTCCGACTCTAAACCAGTTACAAGTGGTGTCCCACAGGGCTCAGTCCTGGGACCCCTCCTGTTCTGTATATACTTCGCTGAGGTACAGTCAAGCATGGGAGGACTATGGCTGACCAAGTTCACAGATGACTGCAAACTGGGGGCCATAATCGACTCCCCAGCTGACACAGACTTCCTCCAGAAGGGTCTCATGGAGACAGATACCTGGTGTTGGAACCATGGCCTCAAGCTAAATGCCAAAAAATGCATAGTCATCCCCTTTGGGAAAAACAAAGTGCCCACAAATTATCACATAGGTGGTAATCCACTAAGTACAGAAGATGTAATTAGGGATCTGGGGACCCAGGTAGATAGCAGCCTCTCCTTTGATAATCACATTGCCAAAGTGGTTAGAAAATCAGTCTATGTAGCCCACCTAATCATGAAAGGGTTCACATCTAGATCAAGGGAGGTCATTGTACCCCTCTACTCATCACTCATTAGGCCCATAATAGAGTACAATGCCCCATTTGGAATGTACCTTACTCGACACTTGCAACAGCTGGAAAGACCACATAAGTACCTCACCAAGAGGATCATGGGCCTCAAACAGATGGCATATGCAGCTCGACTAAAGAAATTCCAGCTCTACTCGGCTGCTTACCGCCTGCTCAGAGGTGATCTCTGCCTGACGTACAAGGCCATGTCCAACCTGGAATTAATGGACATGCTCCACCTCAAGAAAACCAAATCTCTTAGAGCCACACGTTCCAGTGAATTAAACCTCAGTACAACAATAAACAGGACATGCTGGAGGGATAAATTCCTGTCCCAGAGACTTCCCTCGCTCTGGAATAGAATCCCAATTTATGTTAGGCAAAGCCCCTCACTGACTCTCTTCAAGAGAAATCTTGATGAGTGGATGGGAAGTCGTAAATTTACCCCTGGGATCACTTCAGTGGCCCTGCTAGACAGAGGCCCAGGAAACTAATTTAAAAGGGAGGTGAAAGCCAGCACATTCTGGCTAGGCTTATAAATGCCCTTGGGCAGATAGCCTAGTACCTACCTATGAACCTATGTTCTTCGTGTTTCACTGTTGCAGTCATCACCTGTGGGAGGATTCCCAAAGCTGGGGAGAGGGTGGAAGAATTAGTTAGAGACCTAGGCATGGGTAAGCATGCCCTGCAGAGGCAAACCCTGCCCTAGCCTTAGGGAAAAGAGTTAGATGGTAATGCTTTGTAAAGATATGGACAGGTCCAGGTAGCAGCTTCCAAGATGTCCCTGATGGGAACTCATCTGAGGAATGCTGTGGAAGTGGAGGCTGCCCTAGTGGAATTGGTATGAATAGAATTAGGGGGTGGTTTCCCATGTAATCTGTAGAAGAAATGGATAAAGTGTGATATCCCTTTGGAAATGGTTTGCTTGGAAATGGGCTTCCCCTCTGACCCTGGGTCAAAGCTGAGAAAAAGTTGGTCTGTTTTCCATGAAGGGTTTATATGGTCCAAGTAGTATCTGAGCTGTCTGTGGATGTCTTGTGAGTGCAGAATTCTTTCCACCTTGTTTTGAGGGTTAAGGAAGAAGGTGGGTAGATGTATGGCCTCATTGAGAGTCACATTTCATACCACCTTGGGCATGAAGGAGGGGTTAGTCCTCAGGGAGACCCTGTCTGCATGGAAAATGATGAACAGTTCAATGGCCATCAGTGCCTGAAGTTCTGAAACTCTTCTGGCTGAGGTGATAGTAGGAAGGCAGTCTTCCAGGAGAGGTATTTCAGTTCTGGTATTTCAGTTATTTCAGGTTTGAAGGGTAACAAGGTTAGCTTTTCCAAAACATAATTCAGGCTGGTGTGGGTGGCCTTCTGGGAGGTTTGATATTAGAAGCCCCTCTGAAAAAATTGTTTAATCAAAGGATGTGAGAACAGGGGCTGGTCTGTATCAAAATGAGATGAAATGGCTGAAGCGTGGATTTTAATAAAGGAGAAGGAGAGGTCACTATTGAGCAACTCCACTAGATAGTCCAGGTCAAGACGGATGGAAGGTTGTGAGGAACTGCCCCCTCTGGACTGGCTCCAGGAGCAGAATCTTTTCCATTTCCCTGCGTAAGATTTTCTGGTGCTGGGCCTTCTGGCCTCTCTGATAATGTCTAGGACCTGTTTGCTTAACAGGGGGCCCTTGTTTGCTTTTAGAGTATTAGCCATGCTGATAGTTTGAGAGTCTGCAAGTCTGGGTGCAGCATTTCCCCCTCCCCACCTGAGTCAAGAGGTCTGTGATCAGGGGAAGCTGCCTGGGAGGCTGCAATGTCAAGCTGCACAGTAAGGGGTACCAATGCTGTGTGGGCCAATCTGGAACAATGAGGTTGGCGTTTGGTCTCTCCTCCCTTATCTTGATCAGTACCATGGGAATAAGAGGCAGAGGAGGGAATGCGTACACAAAGAGGGAGTTCCAAGGGAAGGTCAAGGCTTCCACTTTCCATGCTAGGTGGTGATACTCCCTGGTACAGAATTGTTTTAGCTGGTGGTTGAGGTGCGAAGCAAAGAGATCCACCTGTGGAGTTCCCCACTCCTGAGTTACTTGGAAAAAGTTTTTTCTGTGGAGCTGCCATTCGTGGGGGTCCAGTAAGTTTCTGTTTAAGTGGTCTGCCAGGATGTTGTTGATCCCGGGTAGGTATTGGGCTATTAGGTGTGATCCCATGGAAGAGGCTGTCAGCCAGAGGTTCATGGCTAGCCTGCACAGAGGGTAAGATTTGGGCCCTTCCTGTTTGTTGATGTACCATATTACTGTGGTGGTGTCTGTTTTGTTAAGGAGAACCCCTGGCCTGAGATGGGATTTGAAGGATGTCAGAGCCTTTTGTACTGCCATAATTTCCTTCTGGTTGATGTGTAAGGGAAGGTGCGGAGTATCCCAAAGACCTTGAGCGCACCTGCCTGCTAGGTGAGCGCCACAAGCAATGTCTGAAGTGTCTTATTCTTGGCACAGGCCCCTGCCCACCAGAGAAACTCAGCCCTTATACAGGGGATCAGAGAGAGAGAGGTCTCTAGAGGCCGAGACTGCTGACACCAAAGGTTCTTTAGATACCACTGAGGTTTTCTCATGTAAAGCCTCCTCAGAGGAATTAGAAGGTTGAAACATGCCATGTACCCCAAGGCTTGCAGGAACTTCCTCACCATAAGGTGACCTCTGGAAGCCAGATGGGTGAAGTAGAGAGGTAGGAAGCTTTGCTTTTCTGAGGATAGGAAGGAAAACTCGGGACGCTGTGTCCAGCAGTGTTCCCAAGAAAATGATCCTCCTGGAGAGTGTTTGCTTTGACTGATTTTTGTTGATGGTGAACCTTAAGGAAGAGAAGAGGGTTTTGACAAAGAGGATGTACTGGAACAGCTTTTCGTTGCATTCTGTCTGAATGAGGCAGCCGTCCAGATAAGGGTAAATTCATCTGTAAAATGCTATGGCCAGGGCTAAGGATTTGGTGAATACCCAGGAAGCAGTAGATAAGCCAAAGGGTAGTGCAGAGAACTGAAAGTGTTTTGACCCTGCGATGAAGTGCAGGACTTTCCTGCAGGATTCCCTTTGGGGATGTGGAGGTAGGCATCTTTTAGGTCTAGGGTGCCTAACCAGGCATTTTTTGTCAACATAGGCAGCAGCTGCTGCAAAGCTAGTATTTTGAATATGGGGACCACCATGGAGGTGTTCAGAATGGATAGATCCAGGATGGGGCATCAAATGCCATCTTTTCTGGGAATAAGGAATAGTCTGGAATAGAAGCCTTTGCCTGTTTGATCTGCTGGAACAGGTTCTACTGCCCCCTAGGATATGAGAGTTTGGATTTGTTTCATTGCCTCTGCCCACTGATCTGGAGGAAAGTCTGGGTACCCTCTTGGAATTGGGAGTTTATTGAAAGAGAATTTATATCCCTGAAAAAATATCTTTAAGACCCATTGGTACTTTGTTACAGAAAGCCAATTTTCTTTGCAGAGGGAGAGCCTTCCTCCTAGCTTTTGGTGAGTGAAAAGAGGGTGGGGGGAGAGGGATCATTGAGAGTTTTTACCATAGAAGGATGGTTTAAAACTCCCTGGCTTTGGGGCAGAATTGGTCCCCTGCTTGGTTCTCTGCTATTCCTGGGATAGGGGCCTGGGTGGTCTGTCCCTGCAGGGTTTACCTCGCCCCTGTCTGCTAGGTGCAGGAAAGGGCCAGTGCTTAGAAGGAAAATTCCTGCTGAACCTAGGAAGCTGAACCCGAAAGAAATTTTTTACTGTTTCATAGATTTTGATTCATCTATCATCTTTTTAAGCACCTCTTCTGCTTTTACTCCAAATGAGCGGTTCTTATCGAAGGGTGCATCAATCAATTTAGACTTGACATGATCAGGGACAGGTTGCTCCTTCAACCATGCATGTCTCCTAATGACAGATCCTGACACTGCTGCCCTGCTTGAGGCTTCTAGGGCATCACATCCACAGTGCAATGAGTGTTTATCCCCTTGACAAGTAGAGTACAGTAAATCTGCAAACTCTTTGGAATTGGCACAGTCAGGAAAGGTAGTAATATTTTGCTTTAATATTTCAGAAGTGCGTTGTTGATATTTTAACATATGGAACTGACAGCGGAGTGCTCTGATAGCTAAGGTTGCAGAGGTGTATACTTTTTTTAGCCCATCTGTCCAGAGCTCTGGAATCCTTGTCAGAAGAAATAGAATTCTTTGCAGAACTAGCCTTATCTCCTCTAGGTCCCTGTGTAATGACCTCTGGGTCTGCAGCAGGATTTCTGTACAGGTATTTGTGAGAATCTGGTACTCTGTAATACCTGTCAGGTTTACTGGGAGCAGGTGGGCGGGCATCAGGGGCTAAGCTGGATTCATGGAAAGAATCATCCACCACTTCTAAGATAAGGGGGATGGCCAGGGGTCTGTGCTGGGGCAGGTCTACAAACTCTTTCGGTCTTTTCTTAGACTGAGGGAAGTCCTGAGATTCCCAATGGAAATGTTCCCTGAGGGTGTGAAAGGTTTCTGCAAAGGAAAGGTCTTTTGGTGGGGAGGCAAAAGGAATGGATTCCTCTGCATCTGAATCCTCATAAGCAGTCAGAGGTGGTTGTTCCTCTTCAAAATCTGAATAATTAGATTCCTCAGAATCCTGCTCTGTCATTATTTCAGGAGAAGGGTGTCTTTTCCTTTTAGAAGTTGTGGCCTGACTACCCCTGATAAGGGAGATAAGATCCTCCGCCATCTTAAGCATTTGGGCTTGGGGTGGTGGAGCAGGAGTAAGACGGTGGTTAGAGGTAGATTTTCTAGGCGTTGCCTGGCTTCTAGGCCTAAGAGTATCCATCGGTCTGAGACGAAACATTAGTCGGATGAGATGTTTTTTGTCTAGAATCGGTTGTGGGAAAGGCCTCCTCGGAAGCCGGTGCCTGTGTCTCGGCTCCGGACCCAACTGAGTCAGAGACAACCAAAGGCTCAGAAGATGAAGATTTCTGTGGCATACCGGACTCTGAAAGGATCTCAGTAGAGAACTGTGTAGATATTGTATTGGGCATCAGGGGGTAAGAATGCACCTCACTGCACTCCGGAGAAATGACGACCTGTTTAGCGGTAGTTTCATCGGAAGGCTTAGCCTTGTATGGATGCCATTTTGAAATGCGAAGACGGAAGACTAAAATACCTGTTTACAATAAGAGTTCTATGACAAATGGTTCTTACGTTGAAGAGGGCACAGAACTGGCAACGAGGGACATCGTGGTCTGGGCCTAAAGTAATGCAGTAAGAATGGAAGTCTCAGTGTGGGATCTGCTTTCCACAGGCAAGACAATTGTTAACTTTTTTGGAGATCAGTTAGTGCAAGAAAAAAGGACCCCCAACAGAGTACTTAGCTTTAGATGTTTTCAGCTGTAATTCGAACTCTGGTAGCAACCAACTGGCACCCTTGTGAACTGCTTCTGCTATGGGCTCCATGGTAGGAAAGACTCGTGTAATGGCATTGGCTGCCTTGCTTTACAGCACTGAGGACCTGACTTCAGTCAACAAGCGACAGCAGTCGATACAGAAAAACCTTGACTCTGGTATTCAGGCCAGCTGAGGGCTACCACAGCAGGGATAACCCACAGGTGATTACTGCAACAGTGAAAGATGAACATCTAGAAGTCCCTCCAAAATTGATGAAAAGACAAGATGAAAACTGGACAGAGAGGCTGCCAAGAGACCTACAGCAACAGTGAAGGAGCTGCAGGAATTTCTGGCAAGTACTGGTTGTGTACTACATGTGATAACAATCTCCTATATTCTCCGTATGTCTGGACTATAGGGTACGGTTGCAATACGGAAGCCTTTTCTTACACAGAAAAACATCCAGGCCCAGCTAAAATTTGCAAAACAATAAGTCTCCCAAAAGCATGTGGGAAAATGTGTTATGGTCTGATGAAACCAAGGCTGAACTTTTTGGCCACAATTCCAAAAGGTACATTTGGCACAAAAACAGCACTTTGCGTCACCAAACAAACACCATCCCCACGGTGAAGCATGGTGGTGTGGCAGTATCATGCTTTGGGGTTGCTTTTCTTCAGCTGGAACTGAGGCTTCTAGTCAAGGTGGGGGGAATTATGAACAGTTCCAAATACCAGTCCCGTTTGGCCCAAAACCTTCAGGTGTCTGTTATAAAGCTGAAGATGA